>NC_052322.1:49065523-49181312 GCF_016432855.1 Salvelinus namaycush
CTAAACCATTGTTAGTCCCTCCAGTCCCTTCCTACCTATCTAAACCATTGTTAGTCCCTCCAGTCCTTCCTACCTATCTAAACCATTGTTAGTCCCTCCAGTCCTTCCTACCTATCTAAACCATTGTTAGTCCCTCCAGTCCCTTCCTACCTATCTAAACCATTGTTAGTCACTCCAGTCCCTTCCTACCTATCTAAACCATTGTTAGTCCCTCCAGTCCCTTCCTACCTATCTAAACCATTGTTAGTCCCTCCAGTCCCTTCCTACCTATCTAAACCATTGTTAGTCCCTCCAGTCCTTCCTACCTATCTAAACCATTGTTACACCACACACACATAAACAAACACACACACACACACACACACACACACACACACACACACACACACACACACACACACATAAACAAACACACACACACACACACACACACACACACACACACACACACACACACACACACACACACACACACACACACACATAAACAACAAAACACACACACACACACACACACACACACACACACACACACACACACACACACACACACACACACACACACACACACACACCACACACACATAAACAAACACACACCACACACACACACACACACCACATAAACAAACACACACCACACACACATAAACAAACACACACCACACACACACACACACACACACACACACACACACACACACACACACACACACACACACACACACCACACACACACACACACCACACACATAAACAAACACACACCACATAAACAAACACACACCACACACACAACACACACACACACACACACACACACACACACACACACACACACCACACACACACACACACACCACATAAACAAACACACCACATAAACAAACACACAACACATAAACAAACACACACCACATAAACACACACACACCACATAAACAAACACACACCACATAAACAAACACACACCACACACACACACACACCACACACACATAAACAAACACACACCACACACACACACAGGGGGGGGTCAAAATCAAAAGTAACAGTCAGTATCTGGTGTGGCCACCAGCTGCATTAAGTACTGCAGTGCATCTCCTCCTCATGGACTGCACCAGATTTGCCAGTTCTTGCTGTGAGATGTTACCCCACTCTTCCACCAAGGCACCTGCAAGTTCCCGGACATTTCTGGGGGGAATGGTCCTCACCCTCCGATCCAACAGGTCCCAGACGTGCTCAATGGGATTGTGATCCGGGCTCTTCGCTGGCCATGGCAGAACCCTGACATTCCTGTCTTGCAGGAAATCACGCACAGAACGAGCAGTATGGCTGGTGGCATTGTCATGCTGGAGGGTCATGTCAGGATGAGCCTGCAGGAAGGGTACTACATGAGGGAGGAGGATGTCTTCCCTGTAACGCACAGCGTTGAGATTGCCTGCAATGACTACAAGCTCAGTCCGATGATGCTGTGACACACCGCCCCAGACCATGACAGACCCTCCACCTCCAAATTGATCCCGCTCCAGAGTACAGGCCTCGGTGTAACGCTCATTCCTTCAACGATAAACGCGAATCCGACCATCACCCCTGGTGAGACAAAACCGCGACTCGTCAGTGAAGAGCACTTTTTGCCAGTCCTGTCTGGTCCAGCGACGGTGGGTTTGTACCCATAGGCGACGTTGTTGCCGGTGATGTCTGGTGAGGACCTGCCTTACAACAGGCCTACAAGCCCTCAGTCCAGCCTCTCTCAGCCTATTGCGGACAGTCTGAGCACTCATGGAGGGATTGTGCGTTCGTGGTGTAACTCGGGCAGTTGTTGTTGCCATCCTGTACCTGTCCCGCAGGTGTGATGTTCGGATGTACCGATCCTGTGCAGGTGTTGTTACACGTGGTCTGCCACTGCGAGGACGATCAGCTGTCCGTCCTGTCTCCCTGTAGCGCTGTCTTAGGCGTCTCACAGTACGGACATTGCAATTTATTGCCCCCAATTTATTGCCCTGGCCACATCTGCAGTCCTCATGCCTCCTTGCAGCATGCCTAAGGCACGTTCACGCAGATGAGCAGGGACCCTGGGCATCTTTCTTTTGGTGTTTTTCAGAGTCAGTAGAAAGGCCTCTTTAGTGTCCTAAATTTTCATAACTGTGACCTTAATTGCCTACCGTCTGTAATCTGTTAGTGTCTTAACGACCGTTCCGCAGGTGCATGTTCATTAATTGTTTATGGTTCATTGAACAGGAATGGGAAACAGTGTTTAAACATTTTACAATGAAGATCTGTGAAGTTTTGGCATTTTTACGAATTATCTTTGAAAGACAGGGTCCTGAAAAAGGGACGTTTCTTTTTTTTATATATATAATCACACTGTTCTAATCTCTAGACACTGTTCTAATCACTAGACAGTGTTGTATTCACTAGACAGGGTTCTAATCACTAGACAGGGTTCTAATCACTAGACAGGGTTCTAATCACTAGACAGTGTTCTAATCGCTAGACAGTGTTCTAATCACTAGACAGTGTTCTAATCACTAGACAGGGTTCTAATCACTAGACAGTGTTATAATCACTAGACAGTGTTATAATCACTAGACAGTGTTAAAATCACTAGACAGTGTTGTAATCACTAGACAGGGTTCTAATCACTATTATAATCACTAGACAGTGTTGTAATCACTAGACAGGGTTCTAATCACTAGACAGTGTTGTAATCACTAGCCAGTGTTCTAATCACTAGACAGTGTTCTAATCACTAGACAGGGTTCTAATCACTATTATAATCACTAGACAGTGTTGTAATCACTAGACAGGGTTCTAATCACTAGACAGTGTTCTAATCACTAGACAGGGTTCTAATCACTAGACAGTGTTCTAATCACTAGACAGGGTTCTAATCACTAGACAGTGTTCTAATCACTAGACAGGGTTCTAATCACTAGACAGTGTTCTAATCACTAGACAGTGTTATAATCGCTAGACAGTGTTCTAATCACTAGACAGTGTTCTAATCACTAGACAGGGTTCTAATCACTAGACAGTGTTCTAATCACTAGACAGGGTTCTAATCACTAGACAGTGTTAAAATCACTAGACAGTGTTATAATCACTAGACAGGGTTCTAATCACTAGACAGTGTTGTAATCACTAGACAGTGTTCTAATCACTAGACAGTGTTGTATTCACTAGACAGGGTTCTAATCACTAGACAGGGTTCTAATCACTAGACAGGGTTCTAATCACTAGACAGTGTTCTAATCGCTAGACAGTGTTCTAATCACTAGACAGTGTTCTAATCACTAGACAGGGTTCTAATCACTAGACAGTGTTATAATCACTAGACAGTGTTATAATCACTAGACAGTGTTATAATCACTAGACAGTGTTGTAATCACTAGACAGGGTTCTAATCACTAGACAGTGTTGTAATCACTAGACAGTGTTCTAATCACTAGACAGTGTTCTAATCACTAGACAGGGTTCTAATCACTAGACAGGGTTCTAATCACTAGACAGTGTTCTAATCACTAGACAGGGTTCTAATCACTAGACAGTGTTCTAATCACTAGACAGTGTTCTAATCACTAGACAGGGTTCTAATCACTAGACAGTGTTCTAATCACTAGACAGGGTTCTAATCACTAGACAGTGTTATAATCGCTAGACAGTGTTCTAATCATTAGACAGTGTTCTAATCACTAGACAGGGTTCTAATCACTAGACAGTGTTCTAATCACTAGACAGGGTTCTAATCACTAGACAGTGTTAAAATCACTAGACAGTGTTCTAATCACTAGACAGTGTTCTAATCACTAGACGTCTTGGCCTTGTCTCTGTAGACAGGTGCTTTGGAGTAGAGAGAGAGAGTAAACTTTGAGAGTAAACTTTGAGAGTAAACTAGAGTAGTTAAACTTCCCAGACTTTATGGAATGGCCTCTAGCAGACTGTATACTGTGAAGAAATATTTATAACCATATATAATGTAAAGGTTTATTTGACTAATATACACAGTGTACAGCAGTCCATTCATGCAAAGCTCCCATTGTTATTAGATACCATTATGGACTTTCTTTTATTGGGCCAAATTAAAAACATTATAGAGTTATTGATTAATATTTTCTCTCTATCTCTCTCCCTCTCTCCTACCCCTACCTTCCTCTCTCTCTCTCTCTCCCTTTCTCCTACCCCTACCTCCCTATCTCTCTCTCCCTATCTCCTACCCCTACCTCCCTCTCTCTCTCTCTCTCCCTATCTCCTACCCCTACCTCCCTATCTCTCTCTCCCTATCTCCTACCCCTACCTTCCTTTCTCTCTCTCTCTCCCTTTCTCCTACCCCTACCTCTCTCTCTCTCTCTCTCTCCCTATCTCCTACCCCTACCTACCTCTCTCTCTCTCTCTCCCTATCTCCTACCCCTACCTCCCTATCTCTCTCTCCCTATCTCCTACCCCTACCTCCCTCTCTCTCTCTCTCTCCCTATCTCCTACCCCTACCTCCCTATCTCTCTCTCCCTATCTCCTACCCCTACCTCCCTCTCTCTCTCTCTCTCCCTATCTCCTACCCCTACCTCCCTATCTCTCTCTCCCTATCTCCTACCCCTACCTCCCTCTCTCTCTCTCTCTCCCTATCTCCTACCCCTACCTCCCTCTCTCTCTCTCTCTCCCTATCTCCTACCCCTACCTCCCTATCTCTCTCTCCCTATCTCCTACCCCTACCTCCCTCTCTCTCTCTCTCTCTCCCTATCTCCTACCCCTACCTCCCTATCTCTCTCTCCCTATCTCCTACCCCTACCTCCCTCTCTCTCTCTCTCTCCCTATCTCCTACCCCTACCTCCCTATCTCTCTCTCCCTATCTCCTACCCCTACCTCCCTCTCTCTCTCTCCCTATCTCCTACCCCTACCTCCCTCTCTCTCTCTCTCTCTCTCCCTATCTCCTACCCCTACCTCCCTCTCTCTCTCTCCCTCTCTCCTACCCCTACCTCCCTCTCTCTCTCTCTCCCTATCTCCAACCCCTACCTCCCTCTCTCTCTTCCCCTCCCTCTCTCTCTCCCTATCTCCTCCCCCTACCCCCTCTCTCTCTTTCCCCCCCTCTCCTCTCCTTCCCTCTCTCTCCCTATCTCCTCCCCTATCCACTCTCTCTCTCCCCCCCTTCTCCTCTCCTTCCCTCTCTCTCCCCCTCCCTCTCTCCTCTCCCTCCTCTCTCTCTTCCTCCCTCTTTCCTTCTCTCTCCCCCTCCCTCTCTCCTCTCCCTCCTCTCTTTCTCCCTCCCTCTTTCCTTCTCTCCCCCCTCCTTCCCTCTCTCTTCTTCTCTCTTTCCCTCTCTCCTCCCCCGCGCTCTCCCTCACTCTAGACGACAGTGATAGAGTACGTGAAGCCATCTGATCTGAAAAAGGACATGAACGAGACGTTTAAAGAGAAGTTTCCTCAAGTCAAGCTGACTCTCAGCAAGATCAGGAGGTATACTACTGTAGTGTGTGTGTGTGTGTGTGTGTGTGTGTGTGTGTGTGTGTGTGTGTGTGTGTGTGTGTGTGTGTGTGTGTGTGTGTGTGTGTGTGTGTGTGTGTGTGTGTGTGTGTGTGTGTGTGTGTGTGTGCACGGTCATTTCCATAGATGTTTTGTCTTACTCTTATCCCAACACCCCCTCCCCTCTCCCTCTCACCCTCTCTCTTCCCCCCCTCTCTCTCTCCCTCTCTCTCTCCCTCTCACCCTCTCTCTTCCCCCCTTCTCTCTCTCCCTCTCCCTCTCACCCTCTCTCTTCCCCCCTCTCTCTCTCTCTCTCTCCATCTCGCTCTCACCCTCTCTCTTGTTCAAAACCCAAGCCCTCCCTTAGGCCTACTATAATGAAAGCTGGTTCAACAGCAATGTGTGTCTTCAACCTGCCGCTTTTATGGTAGCCTAGTAGTTAGAGTGTTGGGCCAGTAACCAAAAGGTTGCTGGATGGAATCCCCGAGCTGACAAGGTAAACATCTGTCTTTCTGCCCCTGAACAAGGCAGTTAACCCACTGTTCCCCTGAACAAGGCAGTTAACCCACTGTTCCCCTGAACAAGGCAGTTAACCCACTGTTCCCCTGAACAAGGCAGTTAACCCACTGTTCCCCTGAACAAGGCAGTTAACCCACTGTTCCCCTGAACAAGGCAGTTAACCCACTGTTCCCCTGAACAAGGCAGTTAACCCACTGTTCCCCTGAACAAGGCAGTTAACCCACTGTTCCCCTGAACAAGGCAGTTAACCCACTGTTCCCCGGGCGCAGAAGACGTGGATGTCGATTAGGCAGCCCCCCACATCTCTCTGATTCAGAGGGTTAAATGAGGAAGACACATTTCAGTTGAATACATTGTATCCCCCCTTTCTGTTGTACAACTGACTAGGTATTCCCCTTTCTGTTGTACAACTGACTAGGTATCCCCCTTTCCCTTTCTGTTGTACAACTGACTAGGTATCCCCCTTTCTGTTGTACAACTGACTAGGTATCCCCCTTTCTGTTGTACAACTGACTAGGTACCCCCCTTTCTGTTGTACAACTGACTAGGTATCCCCCCTTTCCCTTTCTGTTGTACAACTGACTAGGTATCCCCCTTTCTGTTGTACAACTGACTAGGTATCCCCCCTTTCCCTTTCTGTTGTACAACTGACTAGGTATCCCCCTTTGTTGTACAACTGACTAGGTATCCCCCTTTCTGTTATACAGCTGACTAGGTATCCCCCCCTTTCTGTTGTACAACTGACTAGGTATCCCCATTTAACATGTATTTATTGTTGTTGTTGATAAAAATAAATACATTATTTGTTTATCGTTTAAATTTTATTACAACCAAACACCTTCCTGGTTTTATGGTTACAACGGACGTCCGTGACTCGCTTTCTCAAATCTTCTGGAGATGTGTGAATGCAGTCTGATCTGTAAAATGGTTGATAAACCACAGGCCTATTGGGGAGCAGTGGAACGGGGAGAGGACGTTCTCTCTCTCTCTCTCTATTCATATAGGATCTTTGTCCTGCTACTGTGAACAGTTTGAATGTGTGTAAAAACCCTCTATAATCTGTGTTGTTTGAAATTATGGTGCCTGTAAGTGTGACGTAGCCTATTTAAAACAAGTTGTTGTTTCATTTAGAGTTTAATTAGAATTATTTATTTATTTATTTTTTAGACCTTATCAATAATGAATGAAAATGTTTCTTATTGACATTGTTTGCCATGTCCCTGCTCAGCCATGATGCATTTTACAGTAGTCCTAGCCCCTATATCAGTGTGAATGCTATTGAAGCCAATAAAATGACTTAGAACAAGTTAACATATTTAGCAAAGATGTCTACGTTATATTTTTTTGTTTCTGACATTGGAATTGGTGTTGTTTCCGAGGCAACAAAAAACACAACTTGAAACAACCACATATTTCACCATGGAGCACGTTCTGATTGGCCAGTGAGGGGCCTCGACACACCCACAACACCCACAACGACACACCCACAACCAAGCCTTGACACACCCACAACTTGTTCATTCATAAAAAAAACTTTTCGCGGCAACGCCAGGAAGTGCGCCGATAATTGGTGATAGTGAAAATCGCAAACAATATTTCGGACACACCACTGGACCTGCTACCTGCGTTCAGATTGACCATTGAGTTAGATTTGTTAAAATAGAAACCCATATTAAATCGATCTCTCTCTCTCTCTCCTCCAGTCTGAAAAGGGAGATACGTACGGTGGGTGATGACTGCGGACTGCAGCCGGTCACCGTGGCGATGGCGTTTGTGTACTTTGAGAAGCTGGTCCTCCAGGGGCGACTCAACAAACACAACAGGAAGTTGGTGTCCGCCGCCTGCGTGCTCCTCGCCGCTAAGATCAGCAGCGACCTCAAGAAGCAGGACGTCACGCAGCTCATAGATGTACCTGTATATTATTACTATTCTCTTTATGGGCTGTTTTGTTGTGTTTTCTTTGAGAGAGCTTGTTGTTGGACCAACGTTAAGCTCCTGGACTCAACTAACAACCTCCGTTCAGTTCTTTCTCATCCCAAGAACAGCTTTCCATTTGAGAACAGTCATGTTGCTCCGTTGTTTACGGTTTCCTTTTGTTACCTGAGGCTGTTCCCCTCTCTGACCCCCATGGCCCTTTGACCTCCATGGCCCTCTGACCCCCATGGCCTCTCTGACCCCCATGGCCCTTTATCCCCATGACCCCTCTGACCCCCATGGCCCCTCTGACCCACATGCCTGTTTGACCCCCATGGCCCTTTGACCCCCATGGCCCCTCTGACCCCATGGCCCTTTGACCCCCATGGCCCTCTGACCCCCATGGCCCTTTGACCCCCATGGCCCTCTGACCCCCATGGCCCTCTGACCCCCATGGCACCCCTGACCCCCATGGCCCTCTGACCCCCGTGGCCCCTCTGACCCCAATGACCCCCATGACCCCTCTGACCCCCATGGCCCCTCTGACCCCCATGGCCCATTGACCCACATGGCCCCTCTGACCCCCATGACCTCTCTGACCACACTTCTTTCTCATCCCAAGAACAGCTTTCCATTTGAGAACAGTCATGTTGCTCCGTTGTTTACGGTTTCCTTTTGTTACCTGAGGCTGTTCCCCTCTCTGACCCCCATGGCCCTTTGACCTCCATGGCCCTCTGACCCCCATGGCCTCTCTGACCCCCATGGCCCTTTATCCCCATGACCCCTCTGACCCCCATGGCCCCTCTGACCCACATGCCTGTTTGACCCCCATGGCCCTTTGACCCCCATGGCCCCTCTGACCCCATGGCCCTTTGACCCCCATGGCCCTCTGACCCCCATGGCCCTTTGACCCCCATGGCCCTCTGACCCCCATGGCCCTCTGACCCCCATGGCACCCCTGACCCCCATGGCCCTCTGACCCCCGTGGCCCCTCTGACCCCAATGACCCCCATGACCCCTCTGACCCCCATGGCCCCTCTGACCCCCATGGCCCATTGACCCACATGGCCCCTCTGACCCCCATGACCTCTCTGACCACACTTCTTTCTCATCCCAAGAACAGCTTTCCATTTGAGAACAGTCATGTTGCTCCGTTGTTTACGGTTTCCTTTTGTTACCTGAGGCTGTTCCCCTCTCTGACCCCCATGGCCCTTTGACCTCCATGGCCCTCTGACCCCCATGGCCTCTCTGACCCCCATGGCCCTTTATCCCCATGACCCCTCTGACCCCCATGGCCCCTCTGACCCACATGCCTGTTTGACCCCCATGGCCCTTTGACCCCCATGGCCCCTCTGACCCCATGGCCCTTTGACCCCCATGGCCCTCTGACCCCCATGGCCCTTTGACCCCCATGGCCCTCTGACCCCCATGGCCCTCTGACCCCCATGGCACCCCTGACCCCCATGGCCCTCTGACCCCCATGGCCCCTCTGACCCCCATGGCCCCCCTGGCCCTCTGACCCCCATGGCCCTCTGACCCCCATGACCCCTCTGACCCCCATGGCCCCTCTGACCCCCATGGCCCCCCTGGCCCTCTGACCCCCATGACCCCTCTGACCCCCATGGCCCTCTGACCCCCATGACCCCTCTGACCTCCATGGCCCCTCTGACCCCCATGGCCCCTCTGACCCCCATGGCCCCCATGGCCCTCTGACCCCCATGACCTCTCTGACCCCCATGGCCCCTCTGACCCCCATGGCCCCTCTGACCCCCGTGGCCCCTCTGACCCCAATGACCCCCATGACCCCTCTGACCCCCATGGCCCCTCTGACCCCCATGGCCCATTGACCCACATGGCCCCTCTGACCCCCATGACCTCTCTGACCCCCATGACCTCTCTGACCCCCATGACCCCTCTGACCCCCATGACCTCTCTGACCCCCATGACCCCCATGGCCCCTCTGACCCCCATGACCCCTCTGACCCCCATGGCCCCTCTGACCCCCATGGCCCCTCTGACCCCCATGGCCCTCATGTTCTTCTTACACAAAGCAGCAGTTAGTAGGGACATTATATAACAGTTTATATTGCTGAACCTCAGATCTTCCTGTTGTGGAAACTGACCCTGAGACTGTTCATTTTTATTGTTTATTTCACTTTTGTATGTTATCTACCTCACTTGCTTTGGTAATGTTAACATATGTTTCCCATGCCGATAAAGCCCCTTGAATTGAATTGAATTGAATTGACTGATATCTAAGGGCAAATCTAAAATGGCACCCTATTTACTATGTGGCTCTGGCCAAAAGTAGTGTACTAGGGAATAGGTTACCTCCTAGCTCTTTAATAGCCCTTAAAGTCATCCTCTGTTTTCCTCCTCTCTGTCACTCTCTCTCTCTCTTCTCTCTCTCTATCTCTTCTTTCCCTCACCTCTCTTCTCTCTCTCTCTTCACTCTCTCCATCTCTTCTCTCCCTCTCCTCTCTTTTCTCTCTCTCTCTCTCTTCTCTCCCTCCTCTCTCTTTTCTCCATCCCCTCTCTTCTCTCTCTCTCTTCATTCTCTCCTCTCTCTTCTTACCCTCCCCTCTCTTCTCTCTCTCTCTTCACTCTCTCCTCTCTCTTCTTACCCTCCCCTCTCTTCTCCCTCTCTCTTCACTCTCTTCTCTCTCTTCTTACCCTCCCCTCTCTTCTCTCTCTCACTTCACTCTCTCCTCTCTCTTCTTACCCTCCCCTCTCTCCTCTCTCTTCTTACCCTCCCCTCTCTTCTCTCTCCCTCCCCTCTCTTCTCTCTCTCTCTCCCTCCCCTCTCTTTTCTCTCTCTCCTCTCTCATCTCTCTTCTAAACTCTTCTGCTGCAGAAACTAGAGGAGCGTTTCCGTATCAGTCGGCGAGAGTTGATCCCGTTTGAGTTCACTATCCTTGTTGCCCTGGAGATGGCGCTGTACCTGCCCGAGAGCACCATCATGCCACACTACCGACGCCTGGTGCAGCAGAACTAGGACCAGACCCCTGCCACGCCCACTGGGACAGGAGCCCCACCTACTAGGACTGAAGACTGGACATCAATCAGTCAATCAATCAATTTATAAAGTCAGCTTACATCAGCTGATGTCACAAAGTGCTGTACAGAAACCCAGCCTAAAACCCCAAACAGCAAGCAATGCTGGTGTAGAAGCACGGGGGGGGTGGGGATGAAGGAGAGACAAATTAAGGCGATTAAAGGGAGCAGAGATGGAAGGGAAGAAGATGATGAGAGAAATTAAGAGAGAGATGACGTGGTAAAGGCTTAGGTATGTCCCGTGACACCCATGAAATCCTTAGCACTGACCACACACTCATAATCAGTAACAATACTGGTATTTGCCCTCACGAGAAGCAGAAACGACACCTATAATGTCATCAAACTACATCTATTTCTACAGGTTCTGAACCTGAACATGTTCATGCTGCTATTTTCCCCTAGAGGGCGGTCAAGTTCAACAGTAGCATTGGGATCAAATGTGAGGTCTGTCACTTTACCACAGGGATACCGGTTACTAGTTAGCAACATGAGTCGTGACTTTACCACAGGGATACCGGTTACTAGTTAGCAACATGAGTTGTGACTTTACCACAGGGATACCGGTTACTAGTTAGCAACATGAGTCGTGACTTTACCACAGGGATACCGGTTACTAGTTAGCAACATGAGCCGTGACTTTACCACAGGGATGCCAGTTACTAGTTAGCATCATGAGTCGTGACTTTACCACAGGGATACCGGTTACTAGTTAGCAACATGAGTCGTGACTTTACCACAGGGATGCCAGTTACTAGTTAGCAACATGAGTCGTGACTTTACCACAGGAATACCGGTTACTAGTTAGCAACATGAGTCGTGACTTTACCACAGGGATACCGGTTACTAGTTAGCAACATGAGTCGTGACTTTACCACAGGGATACCGGTTACTAGTTAGCAACATGAGTCGTGACTTTACCACAGGGATACCGGTTACTAGTTAGCAACATGAGTCGTGACTTTACCACAGGGATACCGGTTACAAGTTAGCATCATGAGTCGTGACTTTACCACAGGGATACCGGTTACTAGTTAGCAACATGAGTCGTGACTTTACCACAGGGATACCGGTTACAAGTTAGCATCATGAGTCGTGACTTTACCACAGGGATACCGGTTACTAGTTAGCAACATGAGTCGTGACTTTACCACAGGGATACCGGTTACTAGTTAGCAACATGAGTCGTGACTTTACCACAGGGATACCGGTTACAAGTTAGCAACATGAGTCGTGACTTTACCACAGGGATACCGGTTACTAGTTAGCATCATGAGTCGTGACTTTACCACAGGGATGCCAGTTACTAGTTAGCAACATGAGTCGTGACTTTACCACAGGGATACCGGTTACAAGTTAGCAACATGAGTCTTGACTTTACCACAGGGATACCGGTTACTAGTTAGCAACATGAGTCGTGACTTTACCACAGGGATACCGGTTACTAGTTAGCAACATGAGTCGTGACTTTACCACAGGGATACCGGTTACTAGTTAGCATCATGAGTCGTGACTTTACCACAGGAATACCGGTATATAGTTAGCATCATGAGTCGTGACTTTACCACAGGAATACCGGTTACTAGTTTGTAGTAATACTTCTCTCTCTCTCTCCTGTCAGTGTGTTAAAGGGAAAACAACATCACACAAACATTTAACCAAAAATACATTTAATGTATTTATCCTTTCTGAGATGTATATTTATTGTATCTATTTCAGCATAATGGATATTTATATCATAACCCTTGTAGCTTAACTCACATAGGTCTTATTCCAACATCATAACCAAGCATTTAGCCCTGTTTACACCATCATAACCAAGCATTTAGCCCTGTTTACACCATCATAGCCAAGCATCCATCTTTAGCCCTGTTGACACCATCATAACCAAGCATTTAGCCCTGTTTACACCATCATAGCCAAGCATTTAGCCCTGTTTACACCATCATAGCCAAGCATTTAGCCCTGTTTACACCATCATAGCCAAGCATCCATCTTTAGCCCTGTTGACACCATCATAACCAAGCATTTAGCCCTGTTTACACCATCATAGCCAAGCATTTAGCCCTGTTTACACCATCATAGCCAAGCATTTAGCCCTGTTTACACCATCATAGCCAAGCATCCATCTTTAGCCCTGTTTATAACATCATAACCAAGCATTTAGCCCTGTTTGATACTCAGTTCTAACATGCGTCTGTTGTCCTGATCTTGTCCACATTCTGATTGTGCCCACGTTTGTCGCCAGGTGTAGACAATCAAAAGACACATTACGATTTGATTTTGATTAGCTCTTCCTGACCGCTTCCGGAAGGTCGCCGAAGATGCATCTGGTACGGATACGGCCATGAAGTGTCAACGTATCCTGACAACGAAAGCGGATACACATTTGGCCAACGTTACGGTTGTCCCGTCCTCTCAAATATATCACACGGGCCAGTTGAGGTACTAATGCCGCATTCAAAACAACTGGCAACTCGGAATTCGGGAACTTGGATATCTCCGGCTTCTGACGTCAGGGCGTTCAAGACAACTTGGAGCTACAACTGGGAAAAATTTGTTTTCGAACGGTCATCCAACTCAGAATTCCAAGTTGGAAACTCGACCATCTTTCTAGAGCTCCGACTTTCCGACCTGAAGATCACTGACGTCATTATTTGACCTTATTTGACCTATTTGACCTTGTTGTTGACCTTATTTGACCTATTTGACCTTGTTGTTTTCTTTCCAGTTCCCAGTTGTCTTGAAAGTCCCAACAATTACGGACAACGATACCGCTACAATTCATCCAGAAATAAGATCTTGGTCTTCATTAAAAACCAGACGAACCCAATGTCTAGTTTATTCAGAGCTGGATGGGAACAGAAGAACCCACTGTCCAGTTTCTTTATAGCTGGATGCAGTATTGGGTGACCATCCCACACCCGCCCACCGTTCATTCTGGACAGTGCTGTGGTAATATTAAGGGAAAGCTGCTGTGAATAGTCTAATTCAGTTTATATATCACATATGAAAATTATGCAGGGGTATTATATTACAGTGGCTTGTCTATGTAAGTTAGGCCTCCACATTATACCTTGATATATAGGTACAAGGGAACATTAGACCTCCACATTATACCTTGATCTGAAGGTACAAGGGAACATTAGACCTCCACATTATACCTTGATATATAGGTACAAGGGAACATTAGACCTCCACATTATACCTTGATCTGAAGGTACAAGGGAACATTAGACCTCCTTGTCGTGAGCTGCTCTCTCTTGTTGCAACTCCATCATAGTCCATCTCATGCACCCGCAATACACGACACGGGATGTGACCCATAATAACAAATGCACAACAATACACGGGACGTGACCCGTAATAACAAATGCACAACAATACGTGGGACGTGACCCGTAATAACAAATGCACGACAATACGCGGGACGTGACCCATAATAACAAATGCACGACAATACACAGGACGTGACCCGTAATAACAAATGCACGATAATACGCCGGACGTGACCCGTAATAACAAATGCACGACAATACACGGGACGTGACCCGTAATAACAAATGCACGACAATACACGGGACGTGACCCGTAATAACAAATGCACAACAATACACGGGACGTGACCCGTAATAACGAGTACACATTACACGCAGCACGAAAGTCGAAATTACAAAGCACAGGTACTCACAAGACCAACGGACATGGGAACACTAACCGACCAAGACAATGGTGAACAGAGGTCACATATATACAATTACTAATCAGGGGTAATAGGAACCAGGTGTGGGTTATGAGACGAGACAGTCCGGGGTCGGTGGTAATGAATCCAGTTCAGTGACGCCTAGAAGGCCGGTGACCTAGACCTCTGGAGCTGGTGAACGGAACGAGCAGCAGTACCGGCGGGGGGGGGAAGCTTGTGTCATAAGGGAGGGCTGAGGCAGGTTGGAGTCATTTGCATACAGGGAGGGACCAGGGAATTCGATCACAATACGGACGCAGTGGGCAGATAAGAGACACGGTGTTACCATGTGTAGACGCGATAAACCTTGAATTTGATCGGATGACGACAACCACATGTTAATGCAAGGTGGAACCACGGCTGGCGAGGGTTTGTCCCAAACGGCACCCAAATTCCCTATGTAGTGCACTATTTTAGCACCCTATTCCCTATGTAGCACACTACTTTAGCACCCTATTCCCTATGTAGTGCACTACTTTAGCACCATATTCCCTATGTAGCGCACTACTTTAGCACCCTATTCCCTATGTAGTGCACTACTTTAGCACCCTATTCCCTATGTAGCGCACTACTTTAGCACCCTATTCCCTATGTAGTGCACTACTTTAGCACCCTATTCCCTATGTAGCGCACTACTTTAGCACCCTATTCCCTATGTAGTGCACTACTTTAGCACCCTATTCCCTATGTAGTGCACTACTTTAGCACCCTATTCCCTATGTAGCGCACTACTTTAGCACCCTATTCCCTATGTAGTGCACTACTTTAGCACCCTATTCCCTATGTAGTGCACTACTTTAGCACCCTATTCCCTATGTAGTGCACTACTTTAGCACCCTATTCCCTATGTAGCGCACTACTTTAGCACCCTATTCCCTATGTAGTGCACTACTTTAGCACCCTATTCCCTATGTAGCGCACTACTTTAGCACCCTATTCCCTATGTAGCGCACTACTTTAGCACCCTATTCCCTATGTAGCGCACTACTTTAGCACCCTATTCCCTATGTAGCGCACTACTTTAGCACCCTATTCCCTATGTAGTGCACTACTTTAGCACCCTATTCCCTATGTAGCGCACTACTTTAGCACCCTATTCCCTATGTAGTGCACTACTTTAGCACCCTATTCCCTATGTAGTGCACTACTTTAGCACCCTATTCCCTATGTAGTGCACTACTTTAGCACCCTATTCCCTATGTAGTGCACTACTTTAGCACCCTATTCCCTATGTAGCGCACTACTTTAGCACCCTATTCCCTATGTAGTGCACTACTTTAGCACCCTATTCCCTATGTAGTGCACTACTTTAGCACCCTATTCCCTATGTAGTGCACTACTTTAGCACCCTATTCCCTATGTAGTGCACTACTTTTCACCAGGGCCCTATGGGGGGGGGGGATCCCTGAGTCTTCCAGCTAGCATAGTCGATGAGCTACAGTGTACAGTATATTCACATTATGACTGTTGTCACTGACGGACTTCACAAATGGTGGCTCGTATCCCAAATGGCAAGGGGCTCTGGTCTAAAGTAGGTCACTATTTATGGACTAGGGTACCATTTGGGGTGTCGCCCTCTAGTTCCGTGTCTGGTATTTTTTTTTTTTTTTCAATTGTTTTGTACCAACGTCATGACGATGATTATTGTTGCTAAGAGAAAGAAGAAAAGGGGGTGTGTAACAGTATAACTTTAAACCGTCCCCTCGCCCCGACCCGGGCGCGAACCAGGGACCCTCTGCACACATCAACAACAGTCACCCACGAAGCGTCGTTACCCATCGCTCCACAAAAGCCGCGGCCCTTGCAGAGCAAGGGGCACACTACATCTAGGTTTCAGAGCAAGTGACGTAACTGATTGAAACGCTACTAGCGCGTACCCGCTAACTAGCTAGCCATTTCACATCCGTTACACTCACCCCCCTTTCAACCTCCTCCTTTTCCGCAGCAACCAGTGATCCGGGTCAACAGCATCAATGTAACAGTATAACTTTAAACCGTCCCCTCGCCCCGACCCGGGCGCGAATCAGGGACCCTCTGCACACATCAACAACAGTCACCCACGAAGCGTCGTTACCCATCGCTCCACAAAAGCCGCGGCCCTTGGAGAGCAAGGGGCACACTACATCTAGGTTTCAGAGCAAGTGACGTAACTGATTGAAACGCTACTAGCGCGTACCCGCTAACTAGCTAGCCATTTCACATCCGTTACACTTGCAACTCCATATAAGTAAGGTGTACTTAATGTTTTGTACACTCAGTCATCATATTGTCATTTCCTGTCTTCCATTTCCCTGTCTTCCATTTCCCTGTCTTCCATTTCCCTGTCTTCCATTTCCCTGTCTTCCATTTCCCTGTCTTCCATTTCCCTGTCTTCCATTTCCTGTCTTCCATTTCCTGTCTTAGCCATTGTTTTGTTTTGTGTGACAACTTTGATCATCACACTGTTATAATCAATGTGTTATGATTGTTTTACAGCTGTTATAACTACCAGTGTGTTTTACGTGTTAAAAACAGTGTGACGTCATAAGGCTTTAGGAGTAGATGGTAGATTTGACTTGTTTTCCCCCCCCTGTACGTTCTGTTCCTCCCCTGTGTTGTCAATCAGAAGTTAAACCTTGGTTTACGTTCCCTTTTTCAAAAGGGGGCGTTTTTTGTACTTTCCCCAAAGAGATACTGTTAATAACAGAATCATACATTTGCAATGTGTTGTCAGACAGTATGGTTAATCCCTTTTCCCTTTTTCAAAAGGGGGCGTTTTTTGTATTTTTTGGTAAATTTTTTAACAGTAGAGTAAAGATATGTCCAGTGTGGTATAGTTCCACACACACACACACACACACACACACACACACACACACACACACACACACACACACACACACACACACACACACACACACACACACACACACACACACCAGTAAAGCAGCCTGATCATGATATCTAACAGCTTCCCCCCTGTCTGTCTGTCTGTCTGTCTGTCTGTCTGTCTGTCTGTCTGTCTGTCTGTCTGTCTGTCTGTCTGTCTGTCTGTCTGTCTGTCTGTCTGTCTCTGTCTTCCTGTCTGTCTGTCTCTGTCTTCCTGTCTGTCTGTCTCTGTCTGTCTGTCTGTCTGTCCGTCTTCCTGTCTGTCTGCCTGTCTGTCTATCTGTCTGTCTGTCTGTCTGTCTGTCTGTCTGTCTGTCTGTCTGTCTGTCTGTCTGTCTGTCTGTCTGTCTGTCTGCCTGTCTGCCTGCCTGCCTGTGTCTAAGGTGGTTCAACATATAGCTACATCTATGTAATGTCTAATGACTGGGTCATTAGTTAACCACTGTCTGGATTATACTCTGTTAATGCCAATTTGTGTGCAACATTGCAATAACTTTACAGAGGAGATAATCTCATCATGATGATTGAGGGAAATGGGAAATGTAAAATAATAATATTTAGTTCATTATACATGTTGTGTTTCAATCGCTCGCTCACAAAAGACGTGCACAACGAACAAAGTGCCTGAGTAACGTAACATCTCTATACGAATATAAAATGTATATTTACTTTAATTTACTGTGTATGCGTGAGAACAATCATAATCGTATCTGTCAGCAAAATGCTGTATATTCAATCCTAACCTTCTTTTCAAAGTGGGATGTTTTTTGTTTTTTTGCTGTTGTTTTTTTTAACACAGACTTTGTTGTAGCAAAGCATTGTTGGTATTTTTTTATGTGACACTGTGACTTTACTTTAACCAAAACTCTGAAATCTCCGGCCGCAGTGCTTCCAGTGGCCCAGAGACTGGTTCACTCTAACACGTTGGTTGTATTCCAGATGACTTGCAGATCGATGGATCTACAAACCCCAATGCATCCTAAACAACGGAAATACTGTTATTTCCTGTCAGTCTGTCACCATTTCCCTACAAGGCATCACAACGTTGACGGTTCTCAAACACAGCCATCCGTACACCTTTTAGGGAGCACTGACTCCTCTACTTCCCTAGTCCTTGTCCACTGTTGATTCCTGTCAGTATCAATTGGGTCATACCATATGTGTCTCTGTTAAAACACAGTTGCAAAATTCCTGTAATTTGCCCATAATTCCCCCGGTTTTCCAGGGATTAAGCAGGAAATGTCTGAATTTCTGGAAAACCAGGGGAATTATGGGAAAAGAACCGGAGTATTGCAAACCTAGATAGGACTGACCCTGCTCTTAAAGGGACTGTGTGTATAGCACCAACTCTATAGTATAAATTATTCTCACTAATTGGGGAGAGATGACTAGCGCTGGATAACATTGTTTTTGGGGGTATAATACTATCTCCTAAATGTGATCCCTTTACATTTTGGAGAATTGTTTGTAATCTCATTAAATGTATTATTGTCAGTATGACCTTGTATGTAGTGTGTGTGTGTGTGTGTGTGTGTGTTTGTCTGTGAATACAGGTTAGTCCCAAATGACACCCTATTTTCATAGTGCACTACGTTTAACCAAAGTCCTATGGGCCCTGGTCAAAAGTAGTGCACTATGAAGGGAATAGGGTGTCAGTGGGTGAGAAAAACTGCTGTTTTATTTGTTGTTGTTGTTGTTGTTTAATTGCAGAGGGAAAAACAATATAATCTATATTTTCTGACCGTGCTAATCTGTGTTGTTTTCTGTTTTTCAATTGGCTGGACTACTTTCATAGAGGGAGTTACCTTGAGATTATCATAGAAATACATAGAGGGAGTTACCTTGAGATTAACATAGAAATACATAGAGGGAGTTACCTTGAGATTAACACAGAAATACATAGAGGGAGTTACCTTGAGATTAACATAGAAATACATAGAGGGAGTTACCTTGAGATTAACATAGAAATACATAGAGGGAGTTACCTTGAGATTAACATAGAAATACATAGAGGGAGTTACCTTGAGATTAACATAGAAATACATAGAGGGAGTTACCTTGATATTAACATAGAAATGCATAGAGGGAGTTACCTTGAGATTAACATAGAAATACATAGAGGGAGATACCTTGAGATTAACATAGAAATACATAGAGGGAGTTACCTTGAGATTAACATAGAAATACATAGAGGGAGTTACCTTGAGATTAACATAGAAATACATAGAGGGAGTTACCTTGAGATTAACATAGAAATACATAGAGGGAGATACCTTGAGATTAACATAGCAATACATAGAGGGAGTTACCTTGAGATTAACATAGAAATACATAGAGGGAGTTACCTTGAGATTAACATAGAAATACATAGAGGGAGATACCTTGAGATTAACATAGCAATACATAGAGGGAGTTACCTTGAGATTAACATAGAAATACATAGAGGGAGTTACCTTGATATTAACATAGAAATACATAGAGGGAGTTACCTTGAGATTAACATAGAAATACATAGAGGGAGATACCTTGAGATTAACATAGAAATACATCGAGGGAGTTACCTTGAGATTTGCAAATGCAAACAGATGCCCTTAATCCTGTTCCTCGGGACCCAAAGAGGTGCTTTATTTGTTTTTGCCCCTGGCACGACATACCTGATTCCACTAATAAAAGGTTTGTTGATGAGTTGATTAGATGAATTAGGTGTGTTAATGCAAAACCAGCCCCTTTGGGTCCCCAGGATTAAGGTCAGGGGTTCAATCGCATCACGCTTCGTCTGGTATGCACTATTTCAAGGTTATTTGCGAGTTTTCCATGAATGCTGTCTCCGCAAACACGGGAACATTGCCTTTAAAAGGTGCATAGCCGACAAAGCACGAACGGAATGAATCGCGGTTAGCGCCGCAGGCCCAGCACACATCTACCAGAGCTGGCATGGGTTGGAATCCGTCCCACTGTTACTTCAACTCACACTCTCCTATCTATCCTCTCAATCTCTATCCTCTCTATATCTATCCTCTCTATATGTTTCCTATCTCTATCCTCTCCATCTCTATCCTCTCAATCTCTATCCTCTCAATCTCTATCCTCTCTATATCTATCCTCTCTCTCTTTTCTATCTATCTCTATCCTCTCTATCCTATCTATCTCTATCCTCTCAATCTCTACCCTCTCTATCCTATCTATCCTCTCTATATCTATCCTCTCTATCCTCGCTATATCTATCCTCTCTATCTCTATCCTCTCAATCTCTATCCTCTCTATATCTATCCTATCTGTCTCTATCCTATCTATCTTCTCTATCTCTATCCTCTCTATCTCTATCCTCTCTATCCTATATATTCTCTCTATATCTATCCTCTCTATCTCTTCCCTCTCTATCTCTATCCTATCTGTCTCTATCATATCTATCTTCTCTATATCTATACACTATCTTTATCCTATCTATCCTCTCTATCTCTATCCTCTCTATCTCTATCCTCTCTATCCTATCTATCTCTATCCTATCTATCTCTATCCTATCTATCCTATCTATCTCTTTCCTATCTATCTCTATCCTCTCTATCCTATCTATCTCTTTCCTATCTATCTCTATCCTCTCTATCTCTATCCTCTCTATATCTATCCTCTCTATATCTTTCCTATCTATCTCTATCCTCTATCCTATATATTCTCTCTATCTCTATCCTCTCTATCCTATCTATCTCTATCCTATCTATCTCTATCCTATCTATCTCTATCCTCTCTATCCTATCTATCTCTTTCCTATCTATCTCTATCCTCTCTATCTCTATCCTATCTATCCTCTCTATCTCTATCCTCTCTATATCTATCCTCTCTATATCTTTCCTATCTGTCTCTATCCTCTCTATCCTATCTATCTCTATCCTCTCAATCTCTACCCTCTCTATCATAGCTATCCTCTCTATATCTATCCTCTCTATATCTATCCTCTCAATCTCTATCCTCTCTATATCTATCATCTCTATCTCTATCATATCTATCCTTTCTATATCTATCCTGTCTATACTCTATCCCTTATCTCTGTCCTCTCTATCCTATCTATCTATGTCCTCTCTATCTCTATCCTCTCTATCTCTATATCTATCCTCTCTATCTCTATCCTCACTATCTCTATATTCTCTATTCTATCTACCTCTATCCTCTTTATCTCTATACTCTCTATCCTCTCTATCTCTATCCACTCTATCCTCTCTATCTCTATCCTCTCTATCCTCTCTATCTCTATCCTCCCTATCCTCTCTATCTCTATCCTCTCTATCCTCTCTATATCTATACTCTCTATCCTCTCTATCTCTATCCTCTCTATCCTCTCTATCTCTATCCTCTATCCTCTCTATCTCTATACTCTCTATCCTCTCTATCTCTATACTCTCTATCCTCTCTATCTCTATCCTCTCTATCCTCTCTATTTCTATCCTCTCTATCCTCTCTATCTATCATTTCTATATCTATCCTCTCTGTCTCTATCCTATCTATCCTCTCTATCTATCATTTCTATCTCTATCCTCTCTATCCTATCTATCAACACTGTTGTGGTAGCCATCCTCCCCTTTGTTTTTCTGCCAGTCAAAAAGCACCTTATACCGAGTCCCCATGGCCTTATAGTTCTGACCCATTCCATCGCACCGGCACTTTGTTTTCTCATCTTATTGTAGCAAATACAATTGTAAAAATGCGACTGTCAACGTCAACACCTTTAGCAGGTTACACATAGAGATCCAAACCTTTTGACGTGGTTGCTAGGTGTTGGGTTAAGATTGCTAGAATGTTGATCTGGATGTAAGTATGTGACTATTGATCAACGTTTTCAGGTTTGAGTTTCAATCGAAGGTATTGAAAGCAACGTCAGCACAAGAACTGTTCGTCGGGAGCTTCATGAAATGGGTTTCCATGGCCGAGCAGCCGCACACAAGCTTAAGATCACCATGCGCAATGCCAAGTGTCGGCTGGAGTGGTGTAAAGCTTGCCGCCATTGGACTCAGGAGCAGTGGAAATGCGTTCTCTGGAGTGATGAATCATGCTTCACCAGCTGGCAGTCCGACGGACAAAAGAACGCTACCTGTCCCAATGCATAGTGCCAACTGTAAAGTTTGGTGGATGAGGTCTGGGGCTGTTTTTCATGGTTCAGGCCCCTTAGTTCCAGTTAAGGGAAATATTAACACTACAGCATATAATGACATTCTAGACGATTCTGTGCTTCCAACTTTGTGGCAACAGTTTGGGGAAGGCCCTTTCCTGTTTCAGCATGACAATGCCCCCGTGCACAAAGCGAGATCCGTAAAGAAATGGTTTGTCGAGATCGGTGTGAAAGAACTTGACTGGCCTGCATAGAGCCCTGACCTCAACCCCGTCGAACACCTTTGGGATGAATTGGAACGCCGACTGCGAGCCAGGCCTAATCGCCCAACATCAGTGCCCGACCTCACTAATGCTCATTTTGGCTGAATGGAAGCAAGTCCCCCGCAGCAACGTTCCAACATCTAGTGGAAAGCCTTCCCAGAAGAGTGGAGGCTGTTATAGCAGCAAAGGGAGGGACCAACTCCATATTAATGCCCATGATTTTGGAATGAGATGTTCATACCTTTGGTCATGTGGTGAAATTAACAAACATGTTTAAACATTAAAACTGAAACTAATACCTTTAACACCAAAACTAACTAAAAATTTTAAAAAACTATCATGAATTATGTTCAGTTTTTGGTTTAGTTTGTGCATCAGCTAGGTTTCCATCCAATGGGCGACAGAATTTTCATGCAAATATTCAAAAATCTGCATAAAGAAATGATGCACATTTTCTCACCAGTGCTGTGTTTCCACCACAGGAGGTTTGTAGCACCCTAATTGGGGAATATGGGCTCGTGGTAATGGCTGGAGCGGAATAGGCGGAATGGTATCAAATACATTAAACACATGTGTTTGATGCCGTTCCATTCGCTCCGTTCCGGACATTACTATGAGCCCGTGCTCCACTCAGCAGCCTCCGCTCCACAAAACTGACTTGTTGCGGATAAAAATCTGTGCATGATGACGTAATGCACATAAAATCTGTGCATGATGACGTAATGCACATAAAATCTGTGCATGATGACGTAATGCACATCAAATCTGTGCATGATGACGTAATGCACATAAAATCTGTGCATGATGACGTAATGCACATAAAATCTGTGCATGATGACGTAATGCACATAAAATCTGTGCATGATGACGTAATGCACATAAAATCTGTGCATGATGACGTAATGCACATAAAATCTGTGCATGATGACGTAATGCACATAAAATCTGTGCATGATGACGTAATGCACATAAAATCTGTGCATGATGACGTAATGCACATAAAATCTGTGCATGATGACGTAATGCACATAAAATCTGTGCATGATGACGTAATGCACATAAAATCTGTGCATGATGACGTAATGCACATAAAATCTGTGCATGATGACGTAATGCACATAAAATCTGTGCATGATGACGTAATGCACATAAAATCTGTGCATGATGACGTAATGCACATCAAATCTGTGCATGATGACGTAATGCACATCAAATCTGTGCATGATGACGTAATGCACATCAAATCTGTGCATGATGACGTAATGCACATAAAATCTGTGCATGATGACGTAATGCACATAAAATCTGTGCATGATGACGTAATGCACATAAAATCTGTGCATGATGACGTAATGCACATAAAATCTGTGCATGATGACGTAATGCACATAAAATCTGTGCATGATGACGTAATGCACATCAAATCTGTGCATGATGACGTGATGCACATAAAATCTGTGCATGATGACGTAATGCACATAAAATCTGTGCATGATGACGTAATGCACATCAAATCTGTGCATGATGACGTGATGCACATAAAATCTGTGCATGATGACGTAATGCACATAAAATCTGTGCATGATGACGTAATGCACATAAAATCTGTGCATGATGACGTAATGCACATAAAATCTGTGCATGATGACGTAATGCACATCAAATCTGTGCATGATGACGTGATGCACATAAAATCTGTGCATGATGACGTAATGCACATAAAATCTGTGCATGATGACGTAATGCACATAAAATCTGTGCATGATGACGTAATGCACATAAAATCTGTGCATGATGACGTAATGCACATAAAATCTTACACAGGGACACTCGAAGTCAATCTTAAACGAATCATCATTTATTCCAACCAACTCAATGTACCATAGTAAACATGTCAATCAGGAGCTTTGCCTGGGGCAGACCCAGCAGTTGTCTTATATACAGCTATACACAGACAAGTTATATTTGCATGATTTAGCATAATTAATTAGTCATTGCCGTTTTGTTTCATTCATGTGATCGACCAATACTGGTTCATAACATGTGACAGACCAATACTGGTTCATAACATGTGACAGACCAATACTGGTTCATAACATGTGACAGACCAATACTGGTTCATAACATGTGATCGACCAATACTGGTTCATAACATGTGACAGACCAATACTGGTTCATAACATGTGACAGACCAATACTGGTTCATAACATGTGACAGATCAATACTGGTTCATAACATGTGACAGATCAATACTGGTTCATAACATGTGACAGACCAATACTGGTTCATAACATGTGATCGACCAATACTGATTCATAACATGTGATCGACCAATACTGATTCATAACATCTGACAGACCAATACTGGTTCATAACATGTGACAGACCAATACTGGTTCATAACATGTGACAGACCAATACTGATTCATAACATGTGATCGACCAATACTGATTCATAACATGTGATCGACCAATACTGATTCATAACATCTGACAGACCAATACTGGTTCATAACATGTGACAGACCAATACTGGTTCATAACATGTGACAGACCAATACTGGTTCATAACATGTGACCGACCAATACTGGTTCATAACATGTGACAGACCAATACTGGTTCATAACATGTGACAGACCAATACTGGTTCATAACATGTGACAGACCAATACTGGTTCATAACATGTGACAGACCAATACTGGTTCATAACATGTGACAGACCAATACTGGTTCATAACATGTGACAGACCAATACTGGTTCATAACATGTGACAGACCAATACTGGTTCATAACATGTGACAGACCAATACTGGTTCATAACATGTGATCGACCAATACTGGTTCATAACATGTGATCGACCAATACTGGTTCATAACATGTGACAGACCAATACTGGTTCATAACATCTGACATCTAGATACCATCTGTGGTCACCTTCGCCATTACCTCGAGAGAGTGAGAGAGAGTGGACAGACCAGAACAACAGTTTAGTTTAGAATAACAACACACAGTTGAAACCACCCCCTCCCCAAATTGGCTTATACTCCCCTATCATCTTGGCGATTTCACTGCAGAGTTACAGGGTCAGGGAGTGAGAGGGCTAATCCTTAAAGGAGAAATCCCCACCATCCAGCAGACTCAATCTGGTGAGATTTGTTATTGAAGCAAGACAAAAACAAAGAAAGAAAACAAAATAACAACAGCAATACACATATATCACTCGAGGTGAGGGAAACTTCAATTCATTTGGAGTAACTGTCATACATGACCAACATTTGTTTTTTTTTCCATTTACAGGCAGGCAGAAAAACACATTTGCATATTTACCAAATGGTCCCAGGGAACTGGTAATTCCCCTTTTGGACACATGACTCACATTGTGATTCATAAACAACAACAGCAGGACCTATTAAATCAAAAATAAACAAATTAGAATTTCAAATTGAATTCTCTCTCGATAACTCCATAAGGAAATAATTGTATCCCATAAGGTAATGGTAAAATAGACTAGAGACAGCTCTCTCTCTCTCTCTCTGTCCTTCTCGTCGTCCGAATCACACAAACTGAAATGGTCCACGCACACAGACAGCGTGGTGAAGAAGTTGCAGCAGTGCCTCTTCAACCTCAGGAGGCTGAAGAAATTCGGCCTGTTACCTAAAACACTCACAAACTTTTACAGATGCACAAACCGAGAGCATCCTGTCGGGGTGTATCACAGCCTGGTACGGCAACTGCTCCGCCCACAACCGTAAGGCTCTCCAGAGGGTGGTGAGGTCTGCACAACGCATCACTGGGGGCAAACTACCTGCCCTCCAGGACACCTACACCACCCGATGTCACAGGAAGGCCAAAAAGATCATCAAGGACAACAACCACCCAAGCCACTGCCTGTTCACCCCGCTATCATCCAGAAGGCGAGGTCAGTACAGGTGCATCAAAGCAGGGACCGAGAGACTGAAAAACAGCTTCTATCTCAAGGCCATCAGACTGTTAAACAGCCATCACTAACATTTAGTGGCTGCTGCCAACATACTGACTCAAATCACTAGCCACGTTAATAATAAAAAAAATTATGTAATAAATGTATCACTAGTCACTTTAAACAATGCCACTTTATATAATGTTTACATACCCTACATTACTCATCTCATATGTATATACTGTACTCTATACAATCTACTGCATCTTGCCGATTACTGTCACGCCCTGACGATAGAGAGCCTTATATTTCTATGTAGGTTAGGTCGGGGTCTGACTAGGGTGGGTCATCTAGGTAATTATATTTCTATGTAGGTTAGGTCGGGGTCTGACTAGGGTGGGTCATCTAGGTAATTATATTTCTATGTAGGTTAGGTCGGGGTCTGACTAGGGTGGGTCATCTAGGTAATTATATTTCTATGTAGGTTAGGTCGGGGTCTGACTAGGGTGGGTCATCTAGGTAATTATATTTCTATGTAGGTTAGGTCGGGGTCTGACTAGGGTGGGTCATCTAGGTAATTATATTTCTATGTAGGTTAGGTCGGGGTCTGACTAGGGTGGGTCATCTAGGTAATTATATTTCTATGTAGGTTAGGTCGGGGTCTGACTAGCGTGGGTCATCTAGGTAATTATATTTCTATGTAGGTTAGGTCGGGGTCTGACTACCGTGGGTCATCTAGGTAATTATATTTCTATGTAGGTTAGGTCGGGGTCTGACTAGGGTGGGTCATCTAGGTAATTATATTTCTATGTAGGTTAGGTCGGGGTCTGACTAGGGTGGGTCATCTAGGTAATTATATTTCTATGTAGGTTAGGTCGGGTCTGACTAGGGTGGGTCATCTAGGTAATTATATTTCTATGTAGGTTAGGTCGGGGTCTGACTAGCGTGGGTCATCTAGGTAATTATATTTCTATGTAGGTTAGGTCGGGGTCTCACTAGCGTGGGTCATCTAGGTAATTATATTTCTATGTAGGTTAGGTCGGGGTCTGACTAGGGTGGGTCATCTAGGTAATTATATTTCTATGTAGGTTAGGTCGGGGTCTGACTAGGGTGGGTCATCTAGGTAATTATATTTCTATGTTGGCCTGGTATGGTTCCCAATCAGCGGCAGCTGTTTATCGTTGTCTCTGATTGGGGATCATATTTAGGCAGCCATTTTCCCCTTTGTGCTTTGTGGGATCTTGACTGTGTATAGTTGCCTGTTAGCCCTATTTGTTAGCTTCACGTTTCATTTTGAGATTTATTGTTTTTGTTTTTGCTGTGAGTTTCACCTAGAAATAAAAAGATGTGGAATCCCGATCACGCTTTGGTCCAGTTATTATAACGATCGTCCATAACTCATCCATATATTTATATGTACATATTATTATTCATCCCTTTACACTTGTGTGTATAATGTAGTTGTTGGGAAATTGTTAAGATTACTTGTTAGATATTACTGCACGGTCGGAACTAGAAGCACAAGCATTTCGCTACACTCGCGTTAACATCTGCTAACCGTGTGTACGTGACCAATACAATTTGATTTGATTTGACATAGGACTATTGAAAAATGATAAACTACTTCCTAATTATTTGATTTTACATAAAACACAAAACAATGTCTGCCGTCTTTCTAGTGATCAGGCCTCAACAGGAAGTCAGAACAGGGGTCAGAGGTCAGTCAGCCCTATTGAGTGAGTGTTTGTTTGTTTTCCTGTACCTCAGACATTATTTAAAGATATTTCAAACATTTCAAACATTTTGGGTTTTTCAGTAAAT
Organism: Salvelinus namaycush; assembly: GCF_016432855.1. Classification (NCBI taxonomy): domain Eukaryota; kingdom Metazoa; phylum Chordata; class Actinopteri; order Salmoniformes; family Salmonidae; genus Salvelinus; species Salvelinus namaycush. The sequence continues at coordinate 49,094,187 of NC_052322.1, forward strand.
GTATTCTAAACAAGAGAATGTACATGTGTGCAATCAAAACTCTGACAATAGAAACTTTCATTTGTGTACAGCATCCTTTCTAACCATGAAAACCCACTAAATCCGAGTATTAACCACTATCAAATATTCATTAACAGGTGGGTTGTGTGTGGGTGGCAAAAATCGTAGGATCAACATAAACAAAATGGCTTTGCTTAATTTGGGAGGTCCCTTTAACAGCTGGATCCGGGTACTTTTAACTGCTCTCCCAAGGCACCTGCCTCAGGAAGCCTTTCAAAGGGAGAGATACAGAATCCTTGATAAAACATATTATTTTTTTAACTTGGTCGTGGACATTCCATCAGTCCTGGAAGAACGAAAATAAACATGTACTTAGTTTTCACTATGCTAGATTTTAATCCTAAAAGTTCTTAATCATTAATCGAGATTACCGCATCTTGGGCCGGAAATGTCAATAAACCCATACGTATACAGAATTGTTGTAGAAATTCTTACACAGGGACCGCATCTTGGGCCGGAAATGTCAATAAACCCATACGTATACAGAATTGTTGTAGAAATTCTTACACAGGGACACTCAAAGTCAATCTTAAATGAATCATTGTTTATTTGTCAGCTTGCTGGAGAGGTTCCAACCAACTAAATGTACCATAGTACACATGTCAATCAGGAGCTCTGCCTGGGGCAGTCCCAGCAGTTGTCTTATATACGGCTATACACAGACAAGTTATATTTGCATGATTTAGCATAATTAATTAGTCATTACCATTTTGTTTCATTCATGTGATCGACCAATACTGGTTCATAACATGTGACAGACCAATACTGGTTCATAACATGTGACAGACCAATACTGGTGCATAACATGTGACAGACCAATACTGGTTCATAACATGTGATCGACCAATACTGGTTCATAACATGTGACAGACCAATACTGGTTCATAACATGTGACGGATCAATACTGGTTCATAACATGTGACAGACCAATACTGGTTCATAACATGTGACAGACCAATACTGATTCATAACATGTGATCGACCAATACTGGTTCATAACATGTGATCGACCAATACTGGTTCATAACATGTGACAGACCAATACTGGTTCATAACATGTGACAGACCAATACTGGTTCATAACATGTGATCGACCAATACTGGTTCATAACATGTGACAGACCAATACTGGTTCATAACATGTGATCGACCAATACTGGTTCATAACATGTGATCGACCAATACTGGTTCATAACATGTGATCGACCAATACTGGTTCATAACATGTGATCGACCAATACTGATTCATAACATGTGACAGACCAATACTGGTTCATAACATGTGATCGACCAATACTGGTTCATAACATGTGACAGACCAATACTGGTTCATAACATGTGACGGATCAATACTGGTTCATAACATGTGACAGACCAATACTGGTTCATAACATGTGACCGACCAATAGTGGTTCATAACATGTGATCGACCAATACTGATTCATAACATCTGACAGACCAATACTGGTTCATAACATGTGACAGACCAATACTGGTTCATAACATGTGACAGACCAATACTGGTTCATAACATGTGACAGGCCAATACTGGTTCATAACATGTGACAGACCAATACTGGTTCATAACATTTGATCGACCAATACTGGTTCATAACATGTGACAGACCAATACTGGTTCATAACATGTGACAGACCAATACTGGTTCATAACATGTGACCGACCAATACTGGTTCATAACATGTGACAGACCAATACTGGTTCATAACATGTGATCGACCAATACTGATTCATAACATGTGACAGACCAATACTGATTCATAACATGTGACAGACCAATACTGGTTCATAACATGTGACAGACCAATACTGGTTCATAACATGTGATCGACCAATACTGGTTCATAACATGTGATCGACCAATACTGATTCATAACATGTGACCGACCAATACTGGTTCATAACATGTGACAGACCAATACTGGTTCATAACATGTGATCGACCAATACTGATTCATAACATGTGACAGACCAATACTGGTTAATAACATGTGACTGACCAATACTGGTTCATAACATGTGACAGACCAATACTGGTTCATAACATGTGATCGACCAATACTGGTTCATAACATGTGATCGACCAATACTGATTCATAACATCTGACAGACCAATACTGGTTCATAACATGTGACAGACCAATACTGGTTCATAACATGTGACAGACCAATACTGGTTCATAACATGTGACAGACCAATACTGGTTCATAACATGTGATCGACCAATACTGGTTCATAACATGTGACAGACCAATACTGGTTCATAACATGTGACAGACCAATCCTGGTTCATAACATGTGACCGACCAATACTGGTTCATAACATGTGACAGACCAATACTGGTTCATAACATGTGATCGACCAATACTGATTCATAACATGTGACAGACCAATACTGGTTCATAACATGTGACAGACCAATACTGGTTCATAACATGTGACAGACCAATACTGGTTCATAACATGTGATCGACCAATACTGGTTCATAACATGTGATCGACCAATACTGATTCATAACATGTGACAGACCAATACTGGTTCATAACATGTGACAGACCAATACTGGTTCATAACATGTAACAGACCAATACTGGTTCATAACATGTGATCGACCAATACTGATTCATAACATGTGATCGACCAATACTGATTCATAACATGTGATCGACCAATACTGATTCATAACATGTGACAGACCAATACTGGTTCATAACATGTGATCGACCAATACTGGTTCATAACATGTGACAGATCAATACTGGTTCATAACATGTGACAGACCAATACTGGTTCATAACATGTGATTGACCAATACTGGTTCATAACATGTGACGGATCAATACTGGTTCATAACATGTGACGGATCAATACTGGTTCATAACATGTGACAGATCAATACTGGTTCATAACATGTGATCGACCAATACTGATTCATAACATGTGATCGACCAATACTGATTCATAACATGTGACAGACCAATACTGGTTCATAACATGTGATCGACCAATACTGGTTCATAACATGTGACGGATCAATACTGGTTCATAACATGTGACAGATCAATACTGGTTCATAACATGTGACGGATCAATACTGGTTCATAACATGTGATCGACCAATACTGGTTCATAACATGTGACGGATCAATACTGGTTCATAACATGTGACAGATCAATACTGGTTCATAACATGTGACAGATCAATACTGGTTCATAACATGTGACAGATCAATACTGGTTCATAACATGTGACAGACCAATACTGGTTCATAACATGTGACAGATCAATACTGGTTCATAACATGTGACAGACCAATAGTGGTTCATAACATGTGACAGATCTCGAGGCTTCTTCTCTCTAAACTGAGACCTTGAAACTGAGATATCTTTCGTTTGTTCTCAAAACAAGGTCTGGGCGTACTGCCAAATTGCAGATACTGTTAAGTGAAGATTCGTTAAATCAGTCACTTGCATGAACACAGAAATTGTTTATTAGAACTGCACAAACATTAAAATTCCATATTTTTTACGTTTTTATGTACGAAATAAAAATCTAAACATTCAATGTGTCTTCATCACATTTTAAATTGTACCGATAGTTTTGTCACAAAAACTGTTGCATTAAATAGCAAATGTTTCTACTCTGGTCTTGGTGCTTACGCTCCAGACAACAGCTCTCAGATACAGGGAGGGTAGGCTAGTCTACACCATGACATTATTATGGATAATAGAGAGAATATTTGTAGAGCTGTTGCAGACAAGGGAAACCACTACTTCCAAGTCTCAGAGCGAGTGACGTCACCGATTGAAACGCTATTAGCACGCACCCCCTGCTAACTAGCTAGCCATTTCACACCGGTTACACATACCGCATATCATCGTGTGTGTCACGTTCTGACCCTAGTTCTTTTGTATTTTCTTTGTTTTAGTGTTGGTCAGGACCTGAGTTGGGTGGGTTCTATGTTTTCTGTTTCTATGTGGGGTTTTCGTTTGGCCTGATATGGTTCTCAATCAGAGGCAGGTGTTTGTCATTGTCTCTGATTGGGAACCATATTTAGGTAGCCTGTTTTCTGTTGGGGTTGTGGGTGTTTGTTTCCGTGTGTGTGTTTGTTGCCACATGGTACTGTTTCGGTTTCGTTCATGTTCACATTTATTGTTTTGTATTTCATAGTGTTCAGTTTATGTTTTGAAATAAACGTTATGGACACTTACCACGCTGCGCATTGGTCCTCCGATCCTTCAAACTTCTCCTCCTCAGGTGAGGAGGAGGGCAGCCGTTAGTGTGACTCCAAGTTAATTACGATATGATGGTTATTATATCAATATTTGCGCATAAACTTCCTATTTCCATCCCAGCTGTCGTGATTTATAAAATGTATACGGTTTATTTACTCGCATAACAACTGTGGTTAGAAACACGGTTAGCATCACTAGCTAACAGGGTACAAATCGGCTAGGTAGCTAAATTGATTCTTCTTTACACGTATTACTAAATACATTGGAATGGTGTAAACATGGGTGTGAGAGGGTTTCCTACCGCCACAATTTTTTGCACCAGCTCCTTTCCTTTTAAACCCAAGTCACATTAAGATTGACTTTATAATTTAAACCTAAACCCATCACCTTAGGTATTATTGCCCCACAACGATAAGAAGTGACATCCCCCAAAAATGATGCAACACAGATATCTCTGCTTTCTGGCCCTGTCACTAAAACTCCAATTGAAACGAAAGGAAAGAAAAAAATACAAATATATTTTTATAAAATTTAAACTTAAATAAAAAACGTAGCATATCAGGACCTGTATACTAACTGAAACTAAACTGAATTTCTAATTAAAAAAATTGTATTAATGAATAGAAATAAAAATTAATATCAAAACACTAAACTATAAAAATCTTGGTTTTAATACAGTGCAATGGGCATTTCAAATAGTTGGGTTGGGAAAAACATTTTCTCTTTTCACAATGGTACATTTCATGGAGGTATTAGACAGGCAATATGGGAGAAACACAACAACAAAGCAGGCATCTCGCCACTTTTTTTGGTAAATGTCCCAAAATTGATGTGCCAATGCCAGATTACACCTTTGAAGTTCAATGATGCAAATCATGGTGCCAGCTATTGATGATGGTCTCTCATCACATGCTTTTAACATCAGACAGAACAGAAGATTTTCTGCTCCGAGACAAACGCTAATTGCCATTATCATCAGCTTGATCAGGGACCTCTACAAATCAAATCAAATCAAACGTTATTTGTCAAACGTGCCGAATACAACATGTGTAGACCTTACCGTGACCTTACCGTGACCTTACCGGGGGGTGTCAATGTAAACAGTCCGGGTGGCCATTTGATTAATTGGTCAGGATTCTTATGGCTTGGGAGTAGAAGCTGAATGGAAGCCTCTTGGACCTAGACTTGGCACTCCGGTACTGCTTGCCGTGCGGTAGCAGAGAGAACAGACTATAAGTAGGGTGACTGGAGTCTTTGACAATTGTTTAGGCCTTCCTCTGACACAGCCTAGTACATAGGTACTGGATGTCAGAAAGCTTGGCCCCAGAGATGTACTGGGCCATACGCACTACCCTCTGTAGCACCTTACGGTCAGATGCTGAGCAGTTGTCATGACAGCCGGTGATGCAACCGATCAGGATGCTCTCGATGGTGCAGCTGTAAAACTTTGTAAGGATCTGGGGACCCTTGCCAAATCTTTTCAGTCTCCTGAAGGGGAAAATGTGTTGTCGTGCCCTCTTCACGACTCTCTTGGTGTGTTTGGACCATGATAGTTCGTTGGTGATGTGGACACCAAGGAAGTTGACCCGCTCTACTACAGCCCGTCAATGAGAATGGGGGCGTGTTCGGCCCGGCTTTATCTGTAGTCCACGATCAGCTCCTTTGTCTTGTTCACATTGAGGGAAAGGTTGTTGTCCTGGCACCACACTGCCAGGTCTCTGACCTCCCTATAAGCTGTCTCATCGTCGTCGGTGATCAGGTCTACCACTGTTGTGTCGTCAGCAAACTTAATGATGGTGTTGGAGTTGTGTTTGGCCACGCAGTCATGGGTGAACAGGGAGTGCAGGAGGGGACTAAGCATGCACCCCTCAGTGGCCCCAGTGTTGAGGATCAGCGTGGCAGATGTGTTGTTACCTACCCTTACCACCTGGGGGCGGCCCGTCAGGAAGTCTAGGATCCAGTTGCAGAGGGAGGTGTTTAGTCCCACGGTCCTTAGCTTAGTGATGAGCTTTGTGGGCACTATGGTGTTGAACGCTGAGCTGTAGTCAATGAACAGCATTCTCACATAGGTGTTCTTTTTGCCCAGGTGGGAAAGGGCAGTGTGGAGTGTGATTGAGATTGCGTCATCTTTGGATCTGTTGTGGTGGTATGCGAATTGGAGTGGGTCTAGGGTATCCGGGAGGATGCTGTTGATGTGAGCCATGACCAGCATTTCAAAGCACTTCAAGGCTACAGACATGAGTGCTACGGGGCGGTTGTCATTTAGGCAGGTTACCTTCGCTTCCTTGGGCACAGGGACTATGGTGGTCTGTTTGAAACATGTTGGTATTACAGACTCAGTCAGGGAGAGGTTGAAAATGTCAGTGAAGACACTTGCCAGTTTGTCCGCGCATGCTTCGAGTACACGTCCTGGTAATCCGTCTGACCCCGCGGCTTTGTGAATGTTGACCTGTTTAAAGGTCTTGCTCACATCAGCTATGGAGAGTGTGATCACACAGTCGTCTGGAACAGTTGGTGCTCTCATGCATGCTTCAGTGTTGCTTGCCTCGAAGTGAGGATGAAAGGCATTTAGCTCGTCTTGTAGGCTCGTGTCACTAGGTAATAGTTTTCAAGCCCTGCTACATCCGACGAGTGACAAAGCCAGTGTAGTACAAACAAACGGCGTGGGATTTCCTCTCACCGCAGCATAGGGAACGAAAACAAATGCGAATTACCATTATCAGCAGTTTGATCAGGGACCTCTACAAACAAATGATGTGGGGTTTCCTCTCACCGCAGCATAAAGAAACTTTTCAATGGTATTCCCTCTGTGGTCTGGTTATTGCAGTAGAGAGTAGGTTGAGGGTTCCCTCGCCAACACAACACTGGGTGGTATTTTCTGAGAGACTCTACCATTAGTATCTGTGGTCTGTGTATTCTTTACATATCATTTCCATGGCCAGGCCTGTGTGTGTGTGATGTAGTGGAGGATTCCCTCTAGCTGACCACACTGTGTGTGCTTTAAAGCCACAGAGAGACAGGCTACTGTGCCAGGTGTTTAGCATGTGTTAACTATGGCATACCTAGTAGAACAAAAGGTAACTATGGGGCACCTGTTTGTGGAATACATTATGCTTTATCATGGTGCATTGTCATGCATTATCGATGGCGCGTTATCGGTGGTGCATTATCGATGGTGCATTATCGATGGTGCATTATCGATGGTGCATTATCGATGGTGCATTATCGATGACGCGTTATTGTTGGTGCATTAGCGATGGTGCATTATTGATGGTGCATTATTGATGGTGCATTATCGATGACACGTTATCGATGGTGCATTATCGATGGTGCATTATCGGTGGTGCATTATCGATGGTGCATTATCGATGGTGCATTATCGATGCCACGCTATTGTTGGTGCATTATCGATGGTGCATTATCGGTGGTGCATTATCGGTGGTGCATTATTGATGACACATTGTTGTTGGTGCATTATTGTTGGTGCATTATCGATGGTGCATTATCGATGGTGCATTATCGATGGTGCATTATCAATGCCACGTTATTGTTGGTGCATTATCGATGGTGCGTTATCAATGGTGCATTATCGATGGTGCATTATCGATGGTGCATTATCGATGGTGCATTATCGATGCCGCGTTATTGTTGGTGCATTGTCGATGGCGCGTTATCGATGGTGCATTATTAAATGGTACATTATCAATGACGCATTATCGATGTTGCTTTATCAATGGTGCATTATCAATGGCACATTACCAGTGGTGCAAAGGGAAGTAGGCCAAAAGATCTCAAAAAGCAAGACATCACGCCGCGATCCAAAGAAATTCAAGAACAGATGAGAAACAAAGTAATTGACATCTATCAGTCTGGAAAGGATTTCAAAGCCATTTCTAAAGCTTTGGGACTCCAGCGAACCACGGTGAGAGACATTATCCACAAATGGAGAAAATTTGGAACAGTGGTGAACCTTCCCAGGAGTGGCCGGCCTACCAGAATTACCCCAAGAGCACAGCGACGACTCATCCAAGAGGTCACAAAAGAACCCACAACAACATCTAAAGAACTGCAGGCTCCTTTTTGTTCAGCAGTGGTTTTCGCCTTGGATCTCTGCCATGGATGCCATTTTTGATGAGTCTTTTTCTTATGGTTGAGTCATGAACCCTGACCTTAACTGAGGCAAGTGAGGCCTGCAGTTCTTTGGATGTTGTTGTTTCCATTGTACACTAAGCATGTGTCCACCTCAGCATTGTATTTCAATAGAGGGAGGTGTATTTGTATGTTGGTAGTGGGAGTTATTTGTATTTTTGATGTGTCTTCCAGGTGGCACTCCAACACATAGCCCTAACGTGCCTGAAATATGAGCTCGGTTTCATTGTGAAACCGTTGTTTATAGCCCATATGGAAAGTGAGGGATAGGAGTTACCTCTCTCCATGCTTCAACTCCTACAGAGGAAACCCACGCGTTCTCTAAACAAACAAGCAGAGAGCTAGAGAGAGAGAGAGAGAGAGAGAGGACGGAGAGGAGGGAATTCCACAACACAGAAGAGTAACACATATCTGTAGTCTATGTATAACGGATCAATAGAGATTATACTGTATATGATGTACTGTCTGTGTATGCCTCATCATTATAATGATACACCTGTAACCCTCCAAGTTAAGAAACTGATTAATAACAAACAAAGAATATAAACATGTATATCTATTTGTACAACTAGCCAGCACAAACATAAACGAGCACCCCTTCCTACTTTTATTGACATGTATTGAATTTAAACTTTATTTAAACTAGACAAGTCAGTTAAGAACAAATTATTATTTACAATGACGGCGTACCCCGGCCAAACCGTAACCCGGACGATACTGAGAAAAGGATTCCAAAGCGGTTCTTCTGCTGTCCCCATAGGAGAACACTTTATCGTTCCAGGTAGAAACCTTTTTGGCTCCATGTAGAACCCTTTTGGTTCCAGATATAACCCTTTTGGGTTCCATGTAGAACCCTCTGTGGAAAGGGTTCTACATGGAACCAACATCGACGGGGCTGTAGTGGAGCGGTTCGAGAGTTTCATCTTCCTTGGTGTCCACATCACCAACGAACTATCATGGTCCAAACACACCCAGACAGTCGTGAAGAGGGCACGACAACACCTTTTCCCCCTTTAGGAGACTGAAAAGGTTTTGTATGGGTCCCCAGATCTTCAAAAAGTTCTACAGCCGCACCATCGAGAGCATCCCGATCAGTTGCATCACCGCCTGTTATGGCAACTGCTCAGAGTTCTATCTGGAACCAAAAGGGTTCTACCTGGAGACAAAAAGGGTTCTTCAACGGGTTCTCTCCTATGTGAATAGCCGAAAGAACCCTTTCAGGTTCTTGATAGCACCTTTCTTTCTAAGAGTGTTAAGGCTGGTGATTGAAGGGGGTTAACAGCTACAACTAGTTACGTTATTTGATAAGCAAAGTTCCTATATTATTTTACTCCATTTTGAATGAAACATCAAATGTAAAAATATTTTCACTGATTAAAAACCAACTCTCCTTCAATAGCTGCATGTGAATGACAGTTTCTCCAGGCCCCATAGTCTCCTTCAATAGCTGCATGTGAATGACAGTTTCTCCAGGCCCCATAGTCTCCTTCAATAGCTGCATGTGAATGACAGTTTCTCCAGGCCCCATAGTCTCCTTCAATAGCTGCATGTGAATGACAGTTTCTCCAGGCCCCATAGTCTCCTTCAATAGCTGCATGTGAATGACAGTTTCTCCAGGCCCCATAGTCTCCTTCAATAGCTGCATGTGAATGACAGTTTCTCCAGGCCCCATAGTCTCCTTCAATAGCTGCATGTGAATGACAGTTTCTCCAGGCCCCATAGTCTCCTTCAATAGCTGCATGTGAATGACAGTTTCTCCAGGCCCCATAGTCTCCTTCAATAGCTGCATGTGAATGACAGTTTCTCCAGGCCCCATAGTCTCCTTCAATAGCTGCATGTGAATGACAGTTTCTCCAGGCCCCATAGTCTCCTTCAATAGCTGCATGTGAATGACAGTTTCTCCAGGCCCCATAGTCTACTTCTAGGATATATAAGAAGTCAAAAAGGACACGTTCTTCGCATTGTTATAGAAACAGCAGGCCAAACAAATGAGAGGTCATCAAATGCCAACATCCTTCATAAGGACGTAAAGACTTAAAGGATTGGATTTTTATTTATAAAGGATAGGATTTTTAAAAAAAAAATCTCAATTTTTTTTATGTAAATGAAATGTTATTAAAGGGTCAAGACACTTTTCTTTTTTTTGGCGATTTCACTTGGTTTTGAGAACCTATCCCCACCCACAATAGTCTGTCTCAAGACTATCTCTAGTCTGTCTCTAGTCTGTCTCTAGTCTGTCTCTAGTCTGTCTCTAGTCTGTCTCAAGTCTGTCTCTAGTCTGTCTCTAGTCTGTCTCTAGTCTGTCTCTAGTCTGTCTAGTTGCAAGGCAACAAAAGTTGCAAGGCAAGGGAAACAACTACTTCAAAGTCTCAGAGCGAGTGACGCTATTAGCACGCACCCCCGCTAACTAGCTAGCCATTTCACACCGGTTACACATACCGCATATCATCGTGTGACTCCAAGTTAATTACGATATGATGGTTATTATATCAATATTTGCGCATAAACTTCCTATTTCCATCCCAGCTGTCGTGATTTTTTATTTATTTATACGGTATGACTTTACTCGCATAACAACTGTGGTTAGAAACATGGTCACCATCACTAGCTAACAGGGTAAAAATCGGCTAGGTAGCTAAATTGATTCTTCTTTACACGTATTACTAAATACATTGCAATGGTGTAAACATTGGTGTGAGAGGGTTTCCTACCGCCACATTTTTTTGCACCTGCTCCTTTACTTTTAAACCCAAGTCACATTAAGATTGACTTTATAATTTAAACCTAAACCTGACCCATCACCTTAGGTATTATTGCCCCACAACGATAAGAAGTGACATCCCCCAAAAAATGATGCAACACAGATATCTCTGCTTTCTGGCCCTGTCACTAAAACTCCAATTGAAACGAAAGGAAAGAAAAAAATACAAATATATTTTTATAAAATTTAAACTTAAATAAAAACGTAGCATATCAGGACCTGTATACTAAATGAAACTAAACTGAATTTCCAATTTAAAAAATTGTATTAATGAATAGAAATAAAAATTAATATCAAAACACTAAACTATAAAAATCTTGGTTTTAATACAGCGCAATGGGCATTTCAAATAGTTGGGTTGGGAAAAACATTTTCTCTTTTCACAATGGTACATTTCATGGAGGTATTAGACGGGCAATATGGGAGAAACACAACAACAAAGCAGGCATCTCGCCACTTTTTTTGGTAAATGTCCCAAAATTGATGTGCCAATGCCAGATTACACCTTTAAAGTTCAATGATGCAAATCATGGTGCCAGCTATTGATGATGGTCTCTCATCACATGCTTTTAACATCAGACAGAACAGAAGATTTTCTGCTCCGAGACAAACGCTAATTGCAATTATCATCAGCTTGATCAGGGACCTCTACAAATCAAAATCAAATCAAACGTTATTTGTCAAATGTGCCGAATACAACATGTGTAGACCTTACCGTGACCTTACCGTGACCTTACCGGGGGGTGTCAATGTAAACAGTCCGGGTGGCCATTTGATTAATTGGTCAGGATTCTTATGGCTTGGGAGTAGAAGCTGAATGGAAGCCTCTTGGACCTCGACTTGGCACTCCGGTACTGCTTGCCGTGCGGTAGCAGAGAGAACAGACTATAAGTAGGGTGACTGGAGTCTTTGACAATTGTTTGGGCCTTCCTCTGACACAGCCTAGTACATAGGTACTGGATGTCAGAAAGCTTGGCCCCAGAGATGTACTGGGCCATACGCACTACCCTCTGTAGCACCTTACGGTCAGATGTTGAGCAGTTGTCATGACAGGCGGTGATGCAACCGATCAGGATGCTCTCGATGGTGCAGCTGTAAAACTTTGTAAGGATCTGGGGACCCATGCCAAATCTTTTCAGTCTCCTGAGGGGGAAAATGTGTTGTCGTGCCCTCTTCACGACTCTCTTGGTGTGTTTGGACCATGATAGTTCGTTGGTGATGTGGACACCAAGGAAGTTGACCCGCTCTACTACAGCCCGTCAATGAGAATGGGGGCGTGTTCGGCCAGCCTTTTTCTGTAGTCCACGATCAGCTCCTTTGTCTTGCTCACATTCAGGGAAAGGTTGTTGTCCTGGCACCACACTGCCAGGTCTCTGACCTCCCTATAAGCTGTCTCATCGTCGTCAGTGATCAGGTCTACCACTGTTGTGTCGTCAGCAAACTTAATGATGGTGTTGGAGTTGTGTTTGGCCACGCAGTCGTGGGTGAACAGGGAGTGCAAGAGGGGACTAAGCATGCACCCCTCAGGGGCCCCAGTGTTGAGGATCAGCGTGGCAGATGTGTTGTTACCTACCCTTACCACCTGGGGGCGGCCCGTCAGGAAGTCCAGGATCCAGTTAAAGAGGGAGGTGTTTAGTCCCACGGTCCTTAGCTTAGTGATGAGCTTTGTGGGCACTATGGTGTTGAACGCTGAGCTGTAGTCAATGAACAGCATTCTCACATAGGTGTTCCTTTTGCCCAGGTGGGAAAGGGCAGTGTGGAGTGTGATTGAGATTGCGTCATCTGTGGATCTGTTGTGGTGGTATGCGAATTGGAGTGGGTCTAGGGTATCCGGGAGGATGCTGTTGATGTGAGCCATGACCAGCATTTCAAAGCACTTCAAGGCTACAGACATGAGTGCTACGGGGCGGTTGTCATTTAGGCAGGTTACCTTCGCTTCCTTGGGCACAGGGACTATGGTGGTCTGTTTGAAACATGTTGGTATTAGACTCAGTCAGGGAGAGGTTGAAAATGTCAGTGAAAACACTTGCCAGTTTGTCCGTGCATGCTTCGAGTACACGTCCTGGTAATCCGTCTGACCCCGCGGCTTTGTGAATGTTGACCTGTTTAAAGGTCTTGCTCACATCAGCTATGGAGAGTGTGATCACACAGTCGTCTGGAACAGTTGGTGCTCTCATGCATGCTTCAGTGTTGCTTGCCTCGAAGTGAGGATGAAAGGCATTTAGCTCGTCTTGTAGGCTCGTGTCACTAGGTAATAGTTTACAAGCCCTGCTACATCCGACGAGTGACAAAGCCAGTGTAGTACAAACAAACGGCGTGGGATTTCCTCTCACCGCAGCATAGGGAATGAAAATAAATGCGAATTGATCAGGGACCTCTACAAACAAATGATGTGGGGTTTCCTCTCACCACAGCATAAAGAAACCACAGAAACCCTCTGTGGTCTGGTTATTGCAGTAGAGAGTAGGTTGAGGGTTCCCTCGCCAACACAACACTGGGTGGTATTTTCTGAGAGACTCTACCATTAGTATCTGTGGTCTGTGTATTCTTTACATATCATTTCCATGGCCAGGCCTGTGTGTGTGTGATGTAGTGGAGGATTCCCTCTAGCTGACCACACTGTGTGTGCTTTAAAGCCACAGAGAGACAGGCTACTGTGCCAGGTGTTTAGCATGTGTTAACTATGGCATACCTAGTAGAACAAAAGGTAACTATGGGGCACCTGTTTGTGGAATACATTATGCTTTATCATGGTGCATTGTCATGCATTATCGATGGCGCGTTATCGGTGGTGCATTATCGATGGTGCATTATCGATGGTGCATTATCGATGGTGCATTATCGATGACACGTTATTGTTGGTGCATTATCGATGGTGCATTATTGATGGTGCATTATTGATGGTGCATTATCGATGACACGTTATCGATGGTGCATTATCGGTGGTGCATTATCGGTGGTGCATTATCGATGGTGCATTATCGATGGTGCATTATCGATGCCACGCTATTGTTGGTGCATTATCGATGGTGCATTATCGGTGGTGCATTATTGATGACACATTGTTGTTGGTGCATTATTGTTGGTGCATTATCGATGGTGCATTATCGATGGTGCATTATCGATGGTGCATTATCGATGGTGCATTATCGATGCCACGTTATTGTTGGTGCATTATCGATGGTGCGTTATCGATGGTGCATTATCGATGGTGCATTATCGATTGTGCATTATCGATGGTGCATTATCGATGACACGTTATTGTTTGTGCATTATCGATGGTGCATTATCGATGGTGCATTATTAAATGGTACATTATCAATGACGCATTATCGATGTTGCTTTATCAATTGTGCATTATCAATGGCACATTACCAGTGGTGCAAAGGGAAGTAGGCCAAAAGATCTCAAAAAGCAAGACATCACGCCGCGATCCAAAGAAATTCAAGAACAGATGAGAAACAAAGTAATTGACATCTATCAGTCTGGAAAGGATTTCAAAGCCATTTCTAAAGCTTTGGGACTCCAGCGAACCACGGTGAGAGACATTATCCACAAATGGAGAAAATTTGGAACAGTGGTGAACCTTCCCAGGAGTGGCCGGCCTACCAGAATTACCCCAAGAGCACAGCGACGACTCATCCAAGAGGTCACAAAAGAACCCACAACAACATCTAAAGAACTGCAGGCTCCTTTTTGTTCAGCAGTGGTTTTCGCCTTGGATCTCTGCCATGGATGCCATTTTTGATGAGTCTCTTTCTTATGGTTGAGTCATGAACCCTGACCTTAACTGAGGCAAGTGAGGCCTGCAGTTCTTTGGATGTTGTTGTTTCCATTGTACACTAAGCATGTGTCCACCTCAGCATTGTATTTCAATAGAGGGAGGTGTATTTGTATGTTGGTAGTGGGAGTTATTTGTATTTTTGATGTGTCTTCCAGGTGGCACTCCAACACATAGCCCTAACGTGCCTGAAATATGAGCTCGGTTTCATTGTGAAACCGTTGTTTATAGCCCATATGGAAAGTGAGGGATAGGAGTTACCTCTCTCCATGCTTCAACTCCTACAGAGGAAACCCACGCGTTCTCTAAACAAACAAGCAGAGAGCTAGAGAGAGAGAGAGAGAGAGAGAGGACGGAGAGGAGGGAATTCCACAACACAGAAGAGTAACACATATCTGTAGTCTATGTATAACGGATCAATAGAGATTATACTGTATATGATGTACTGTCTGTGTATGCCTCATCATTATAATGATACACCTGTAACCCTCCAAGTTAAGAAACTGATTAATAACAAACAAAGAATATAAACATGTATATCTATTTGTACAACTAGCCAGCACAAACATAAACGAGCACCCCTTCCTACTTTTATTGACATGTATTGAATTTAAACTTTATTTAAACTAGACAAGTCAGTTAAGAACAAATTATTATTTACAATGACGGCGTACCCCGGCCAAACCGTAACCCGGACGATACTGAGAAAAGGATTCCAAAGCGGTTCTTCTGCTGTCCCCATAGGAGAACACTTTATCGTTCCAGGTAGAAACCTTTTTGGCTCCATGTAGAACCCTTTTGGTTCCAGATATAACCCTTTTGGGTTCCATGTAGAACCCTCTGTGGAAAGGGTTCTACATGGAACCAACATCGACGGGGCTGTAGTGGAGCGGTTCGAGAGTTTCATCTTCCTTGGTGTCCACATCACCAACGAACTATCATGGTCCAAACACACCCAGACAGTCGTGAAGAGGGCACGACAACACCTTTTCCCCCTTTAGGAGACTGAAAAGGTTTTGTATGGGTCCCCAGATCTTCAAAAAGTTCTACAGCCGCACCATCGAGAGCATCCCGATCAGTTGCATCACCGCCTGTTATGGCAACTGCTCAGAGTTCTATCTGGAACCAAAAGGGTTCTACCTGGAGACAAAAAGGGTTCTTCAACGGGTTCTCTCCTATGTGAATAGCCGAAAGAACCCTTTCAGGTTCTTGATAGCACCTCTCTTTCTAAGAGTGTTAAGGCTGGTGAGTGAAGGGGGTTAACAGCTACAACTAGTTACGTTAGTTGATAAGCAAAGTTCCTATATTATTTTACTCCATTTTGAATGATACATCAAATGTAAAAATATTTTCACTGATTAAAAACCAACTCTCCTTCAATAGCTGCATGTGAATGACAGTTTCTCCAGGCCCCATAGTCTACTTCTAGGATATATAAGAAGTCAAAAAGGACACGTTCTTCGCATTATTATAGAAACAGCAGGCCAAACAAATGAGAGGTCATCAAATGCCAACATCCTTCATAAGGACGTAAAGACTTAAAGGATTGGATTTTTTTTATAAAGGATAGGATTTAAAAAAAAATTAAAAAAATTATGTAAATGAAATGTTATTAAAGGGTCAAGACACTTTTCTTTTTTTTGGCGATTTCACTTGGTTTTGAGAACCTATCCCCACCCACAATAGTCTGTCTCAGGTCTATTTCAAGTCTGTCTCTAGTCTGTCTCTAGTCTGTCTCAAGTCTGTCTCTAGTCTGTCTCTAGTCTGTCTCTAGTCTGTCTCTAGTCTGTCTCAAGTCTGTCTCTAGTCTGTCTCTAGTCTGTCTCTAGTCTGTCTCAAGTCTGTCTCTAGTCTGTCTCTAGTCTGTCTCAAGTCTGTCTCAAGTCTGTCTCAAGTCTGTCTCTAGTCTGTCTCTAATCTGTCTGTTTTTGTTATCATTCCACTCCTTAAGCAATAGTCCGTCACATTCAAAACTGTTTGGCAATGACACAGAGTAAAAAGAGTAAAATGTTAGCAAACCAGGGTTCTGGATTTCAAGCTAGTCCGTCTCTGACTGGAGCTGGAATATGCATGATGCAATGTCCACAGAATGATGCAAATATTCTGTGGTTACAGAAAGAGCGACCGCTGATCGGGTCACATACATGTGGAAGAAGTCCTGCTGACGTCACATCGGCTCTTTATTTATAATTAGGACAGGCATACGTTATCAGGTGCAAGATACCAGACCACTCTGAGCTCCACAGTACTAGTAGCAGTACCAGTAGCAGGAGCAGTAGCAGTAGCAGTAGCAGTAGCAGTAGCAGTAGCAGTAGCAGTAGCAGTACCAGTAGTAGTAGTATTCGGACCAACACTTTTCATTTCTTCAGAAAGACTCAGAAGACATTGTTTGAGGCCTCAACATGAAGTTCACCATGATCTTGCTGGTGAGTACACTAGGAAATTAGGCTTTGAATGAATGGGACCTTCTCCCTGATTCAGATTGACACTGTGTAATGCAGAGTACCACTATTTGATGATACTTAATGTAACGTATGTGAAATGGCTAACTAGTTAGCGGTGGTGCGCGCTAATAGCCTTTCAATCGGTGACGTCACTCGCTTTGAGACCTTGAAGTAGTGGTTCCCCTTGCTCTGCAAGGGCCGCTGCCTTTGTGGAGCGATGGGTAACGATGCTTCGTGGGTGGCTGTTGTTGATGTGTGCAGATGGTCCCTGGTTCGCTCCCGGTTCGGGGTTCGGGCCCAGGGGACGGTCTAAAGTTATACTGTTACATTAACATAGTTCCTCCTATAGTTGTGTAATAACCCTGTAATTACTCTAGTGATGCCATTGGGTTGACGTCCTATCAGTACAATCAAAACAAACAACCCTTTAAACCAATTAGGCCAACTGCTATGCAACTACAAAAGTGTGCGTGTTTGATGTATAGTATTGAGTAGTCTGTGTAGGGTGTAGGTGTGAATGGACCGTATGTGTGCATCCCAAATGGAACACTATTCCCTATGTAGTGCACTACTTTTGACCAGAGTCCTATGGGCACTAATCAAAAGTAGTGCACTACATAGGGAATAGGGTGCCATTTGAGACGCTCGATATGTTTAGGGTAGGATCTGACACTGTTGTCTTTTTGGTCGTTCAGGGTTTGCTACTGGTGTGTCTGTCTAGTGGTACACACTCTGTGCAGCGCCAGCAACCCTTAAATTCAGCGCAAACTCCCCTATTTAGACTGACCCAAGACGGACCAGCCCATCTGGCATTTTGCCAGAACTACCTTTTGGCCTGTCCGTTTCTGGATCTGACAACATTGCTTTTTTCCCCCCCCTGTGAATTCAGGGTCTGCTGCTGTCATGTCTAGTCGTTCTGTGTAGAAGTTCTCAATCCCACTGCTGTCCTGCCAGTGAAAGGTGCAGAATTGTGAATCACCAACACAGACAGACGCAACCGAAGGTTACCTACCATACCGCTAAGATTGAGGAAACCTCTCTGGCCCCCTGGAATTACACGTGAGTAGTTAATAGACCAGGGTTCAAATGACATACCCCCCCCCCCCTCCAGAGTAAAAGTAGCAGCAGTTGTTGATATTTTCTGTTACTAAGCTGATTCCTTTGTCTTTGATTCCTTCCCTTTCAGATACAGCAGCAACAACAGCCGGACCCCAATTGTCATCAGGAATGCCACCTGCTCGAAATGTATGGTCAAAGGACTGAAGGCAGTCCCGATTCAATACGAGATGAATGTTTTTCACAGAAAACTATGTGGAAGTACATTTGTTACTTGTATGTGTCCTTGTACGGTTAATGTAGGCTGCACCTGTGTGAAAGAGAATAAGTGTCACAGCATTTCTGCTAGATGTCTTCCTGAGCAGAGGAGTGTATAGGCCTACTGTGTAGTGGATATCCCCCAAAATGAACCCTATTCCCTATATAGTGCACTACTTTAGACCAGATAACCAATTACTGCTGTAATATGTGCTGTAGTATGGATGCTTCCAGAGATCTATTACTATTATCTGTTATTACTCTAGATTTACTCAACCTCCTTCCTTGACCTGTGATATGTGATTGTCTTACCGACCTTAGTTGAATGCACCGACAGTAGGTGGCTCTGGATAAGAGTGTCTGCTAAATGACTCACTACTGTAGTGGCTCTGGATAAGAGTGTCTGCTAAATGACTCACTACTGTAGTGGCTCTGGATCAGAGAGTCTGCTAAATGACTCACTACTGTAGTGGCTCTGGATCAGAGAGTCTGCTAAATGACTCACTACTGTAGTGGCTCTGGATCAGAGAGTCTGCTAAATGACTCACTACTGTAGTGGCTCTGGGTCAGAGTCTGCTAAATGACTCACTACTGAAGTGACTCTGGATACGTCTGCTAAATGACTCACTACTGTAGTGGCTCTGGATCAGAGTCTGCTAAATGACTCACTACTGTAGTGTCTCTGGATAATAGAGTCTGCTAAATGACTCACTACTGTAGTGTCTCTGGATAATAGAGTCTGCTAAATGACTCACTACTGTAAGTGGCTCTGGATAAGAGAGTCTGCTAAATGACTCACTACTGTAAGTGGCTCTGGATAAGAGAGTCTGCTAAATGACTCACTACTGTGGTGGATGTAATGAATACCTATGTATTCCTTGTCTTTTTTCTTTCTTGTCAATTGTTTTCTTCATATTGAAGGTGAAGGAAAAAATCTGTTTATTGCGCATTTGATTGATTGTATTAATAAATATATGTCTAACAATATTATGTATTTTTCAACAACTGAATAGTTATATACCTAATAAAATATTATACCTGACACTTAGAGATGTTCATGCTTATTATGAGACCTGTATTACTCTTGTCTATCTGATTCCCTCTATTCAGTATTTCTATGGCTTCGAGTTTTTTTTTAAAAGGAACATTTTATACGTTTTTTTTAAGCGCCCATAGGAAGTAATTGCTTGCGACACTAGTCGAACTCGTTTTAACTTCCGGAAGCTATACTCTCCCTTTCCTGTCAGCCATTTGTGATAAACGGTGAGAGGAATTTTCTCTGTTGTACAAATACGAAAATACTGTACTATTATCAATCATGGATGTCGATTTCGTGAAATTATATTTTGCTAAACAGCTCCGCCTACGGTAATACTTTGTTTGGTTTGAATGCTGACGTTATTTTTATACATTTTATGGTAAAATACAGGCTGCATGCTACCGCTGTTTGCCACATGCTGGAGCCGTCGGCGTCAACGCAGATTTCACATGGCTTCGTAGCCACTAGTCAACTAGTAGAAAATATCCTCTATCAACTAGAGACATCGTTTTCGGGGAAAACTGGGTCTTATTACATTCTTACTATAATACGCGCAGTGTTTCTTTTTCCTAACTCGTGCAAACTGCTAGTCATTTTCAGACTAGTAAACGTTAGCAAGCGTACGTAAATGTAGCTAGCCATTTGTAGGGTGTGAGAGCTTTGGTGATGAAATGTCACTTCCTTATGTTATAAAATACATTTTACCAAGACAAATTATTCTGAATCCTTCAGTGGTGTCTCTAACATATCCAAAAAGTCAGATTTCGGAACCTAATATTTCCGATAATAAGCACTGAGCTCTGTTACCGCTTTCTCACAGCAACTTTTTTGGATTTGACATGTTATGATGGTCGGTCTGTTTCCGATGTGTCGCAAAATTAGCATTACGGTCTGAGTTAATGTAAAAGGATAGACAAAGAGTTCGCGGTACGCTCAGTGCTCCGTTGACAATTCAGAGATACGTTTGTTCTGGTGAGAAATCTTTGAGAGAAAAAAACATCAATCTAATTTTATTTGTCAAATACACATGGTTAGCAGATCTTAATAAGAGTGTAGCGAAATGCTTGTGCTTCTAGTTCCGACCGCGCAGTACATATCTAACAAGTAATCTAACAAATTCACAACAACTACTTAATACACACAAATGTAAGGAATGAATAAGAATATGTACATATAAATATATGGATGAGCAATGGCCGTGTGTCATAGGCAAGATGGTATAGAGCAGTATATATACATATGAGATGAGTAATGTAGGATATGTAAACATTATTAAAGCGGTGTTATTTAAAGTGACTAGTGATACCTTTATTAAGTCCATTTTATTAAAGCCAGATTTGAGTGTTTGTTGACAGCAGCCACTCTATGTTAGTGGTGGCTGTTTAACAGTCTGATGGCCTTGAGATAGAGACTGAAAAACAGCTTCTATGTCCCTGCTTTGATGCACCTGTTCTGACCTCCCCTTCTGGATGATAGCGGGGTGATTGTTGTCCTTGATGATCTTTTTGGCCTTCCTGTGACATCGGGTTGTATAGGTGTCCTGGAGGGCAGGCAGTTTGTCCCCGGTGATGCGTTGTGCAGACCTCACTACCCTCTGGAGAGCCTTACGGTTGTGGGCGATACAGCCCGACAGGATGCTCTTGATTGTGCATCTGTAAAATAGGAGTTTCGTAATATAAAACGCCTATACTAAAATATGAAAATGCGACAAAGATGACGAGTTAAACAGTGAGCCTGTCAATTAGCCTTCATTCTCGCACAGCGTCCAGCCTAGCTAACCAATGCTATTTTTCCATTTAAAAAAAACTTCTCTGGACTCCATTCTTTGTCATGTTAATTTCGTCATTCCTGCAAGGGTAGAAACTCCCAAAAATGTTAAAATGGATTATGGAGATTTGCATTTTGGACCGTTGGTTTTCATAGATGAGTATATTTTATTTAACACGGCAAGTCAATTAAGGACAAACTCTTATTTACAATTTACTTTCTAACCCGAATGGTGCTCGGCCAATTGTGCACCGCCCAGTCATGGCCGGATGTGATACAACCTGGATTCGAAACAGGTACTGTAGTGACACCTTTTGCACTGAGATGGAGTGTCTTAAACAGCTGCGCCACTCAGGAATAATTTTATATATATAATTGAATCGACTTTCAAAGCGCTGGTAGTACCTTTTAGATTTCTGTCACTTAAAGCAGAACCGTGTAAGCATGAGCTCTGCTAGTACGCAAGTATTTTCATCTTGTGCAACATGCATGAGGCGATCTAAATCTGAACGTACTACCACCGCTATGAAACGGTTACGTAATTACCACCGCTATGAAACAGTTACGTAATTACCACCGCTATTACATTTAAGTCATTTAGCAGACGCTCTTATCCAGAGCGACTTACAAGTTGGTGCATTCACCTTATGATATCCAGTGGAACAACCACTTTACAATAGTGCATCTAACTCTTTTAAGGGGGGGGGGGGGGTTAGAAGGATTACTTTATCCTATCCTAGGTATTCCTTAAAGAGGTGGTGTTTCAGTTGTTTCCGGAAGGTGGTGATTGACTCCGCTGACCTGGCGTCGTGGGGGAGTTTGTTCCACCATTGGGGTGCCAGAGCAGCGAACAGTTTTGACTGGGCTGAGCGGGAGCTGTACTTCCTCAGAGGTAGGGAGGCGAGCAGGCCAGAGGTGGATGAACGCAGTGCCCTTGTTTGGGTGTAGGGCCTGATCAGAGCCTGAAGGTACGGAGGTGCCGTTCCCCTCACAGCTCCGTAGGCAAGCACCATGGTCTTGTAGCGGATGCGAGCTTCAACTGGAAGCCAGTGGAGAGAGCGGAGGAGCGGGGTGACGTGAGAGAACTTGGGAAGGTTGAACACCAGACGGGCTGCGGCGTTCTGGATGAGTTGTAGGGGTTTAATGGCACAGGCAGGGAGCCCAGCCAACAGCGAGTTGCAGTAGTCCAGACGGGAGATGACAAGTGCCTGGATTAGGACCTGCGCCGCTTCCTGTGTGAGGCAGGGTCGTACTCTGCGAATGTTGTAGAGCATGAACCTACAGGAACGGGTCACCGCCTTGATGTTAGTTGAGAACGACAGCGTGTTGTCCAGGATCACGCCAAGGTTCTTAGCACTCTGGGAGGAGGACACAATGGAGTTGTCAACCGTGATGGCGAGATCATGGAACGGGCAGTCCTTCCCCGGGAGGAAGAGCAGCTCCGTCTTGCCGAGGTTCAGCTTGAGGTGGTGATCCGTCATCCACACTGATATGTCTGCCAGACATGCAGAGATGCGATTCGCCACCTGGTTATCAAAAGGGGGAAAGGAGAAGATTAATTGTGTGTCGTCTGCATAGCAATGATAGGAGAGACCATGTGAGGATATGACAGAGCCAAGTGACTTGGTGTATAGCGAGAATAGGAGAGGGCCTAGAACAGAGCCCTGGGGGACACCAGTGGTGAGAGCACGTGGTGCGGAGACAGATTCTCGCCACGCCACCTGGTAGGAGCGACCTGTCAGGTAGGACGCAATCCAAGCGTGGGCCGCGCCGGAGATGCCCAACTCGGAGAGGGTGGAGAGGAGGATCTGATGGTTCACTGTATCAAAGGCAGCCGATAGGTCTAGAGGATGAGAGCAGAGGAGAGAGAGTTAGCTTTAGCAGTGCGGAGCGCCTCCGTGACACAGAGAAGAGCAGTCTCAGTTGAATGACTAGTCTTGAAACCTGACTGATTTGGATCAAGAAGGTCATTCTGAGAGAGATAGCAGGAGAGCTGGCCAAGGACGGCACGTTCAAGAGTTTTGGAGAGAAAAGAAAGAAGGGATACTGGTCTGTAGTTGTTGACATCGGAGGGATCGAGTGTAGGTTTTTTCAGCAGGGGTGCAACTCTCGCTCTCTTGAAGGCGGAAGGGACGTAGCCAGCGGTCAAGGATGAGTTGATGAGCGAGGTGAGGTAAGGGAGAAGGTCTCCGGAAATGGCCTGGAGAAGAGAGGAGGGGATAGGGTCAAGCGGGCAGGTTGTTGGGCGGCCGGCCGTCACAAGACGCGAGATTTCATCTGGAGAGAGAGGGGAGAAAGAGGTCAAAGCACAGGGTAGGGCAGTGTGAGCAGAACCAGCGGTGTCGTTTGACTTAGCAAACGAGGATCGGATGTCGTCGACCTTCTTTTCAAAATGGTTGACGAAGTCATCCGCAGAGAGGGAGGAGGAGGGGGGGAGGGGGAGGAGGATTCAGGAGGGAGGAGAAGGTGGCAAAGAGCTTCCTAGGGTTAGAGGCAGATGCTTGGAATTTAGAGTGGTAGAAAGTGGCTTTAGCAGCAGAGACAGAAGAGGAGAATGTAGAGAGGAGGGAGTGAAAGGATGCCAGGTCCGCAGGGAGGCGAGTTTTCCTCCATTTCCGCTCGGCTGCCCGGAGCCCTGTTCTGTGAGCTCGCAATGAGTCGTCGAGCCACGGAGCAGGAGGGGAGGACCGAGCCGGCCTGGAGGATAGGGGACATAGAGAGTTAAAGGATGCAGAAAGGGAGGAGAGGAGGGTTGAGGAGGCAGAATCAGGAGATAGGTTGGAGAAGGTTTGAGCAGAGGGAAGAGATGATAGGATGGAAGAGGAGAGAGTAGCGGGGGAGAGAGAGCGAAGGTTGGGACGGCGCGATACCATCCGAGTAGGGGCAGTGTGGGAAGTGTTGGATGAGAGGGAAAAGGATACAAGGTAGTGGTCGGAGACTTGGAGGGGAGTTGCAATGAGATTAGTGGAAGAACAGCATCTAGTAAAGATGAGGTCAAGCGTATTGCCTGCCTTGTGAGTAGGGGGGGAAGGTGAGAGGGTGAGGTCAAAAGAGGAGAGGAGTGGAAAGAAGGAGGCAGAGAGGAATGAGTCAAAGGTAGACGTGGGGAGGTTAAAGTCACCCAGTACTGTGAGAGGTGAGCCATCCTCAGGAAAGGAACTTATCAAGGCGTCAAGCTCATTGATGAACTCTCCAAGGGAACCTGGGGGGCGATAAATGATAAGGATGTTAAGCTTGAAAGGGCTGGTAACTGTGACAGCATGGAATTCAAAGGAGGCGATAGACAGATGGGTCAGGGGAGAAAGAGAGAATGTCCACTTGGGAGAGATGAGGATCCCAGTGCCACCACCCCGCTGACCAGAGGCTCTCGGGGTGTGCGAGAACACGTGGGCAGACGAGGAGAGAGCAGTAGGAGTAGCAGTGTTATCTGTGGTAATCCATGTTTCCGTCAGTGCCAAGAAGTCGATGGACTGGAGGGAAGCATAGGCTGAGATGAACTCTGCCTTGTTGGCCGCAGATCGGCAGTTCCAGAGGCTGCCGGAGACCTGGAACTCCACGTGGGTCGTGCGCGCTGGGACCACCAGGTTAGAGTAGCGGCGGCCACGCGGTGTGAAGCGTTTGTATGGTCTGTGCAGAGAGGAGAGAAGAGGGATAGACAGACACATAGTTGACAGGCTACAGGAGAGGCTACGCTAATGCAAAGGAGATTGGAATGACAAGTGGACTACGCGTCTCAAATGTTCAGAAAGTTAAGCTTACGTTGCAAAAAATCTTATTGACTAAAATGATAGTGCTGCTGGCTGGTGGAGTAGGCTAGCTAGCAGTGGCTGCGTTGTTGACTTAGTTTGAAAGTGTAGCTGGCTAGGTAGCCTCGGTAACTGGCTAGGTAACCTTGACAATTACTCTAACTACACAATTATCTTGGATACAAAGACAGCAAAGACAACTATGTAGCCAGCTAACACTACACTAATCAAGTCGTTCCGTTGTAATGTAATAGTTTCTACAGTGCTGCAATTCGGTAGACGGTAGACGTTGGCTAGCTGCTAGCTGCTGGCTAGCTAGCAGTGTTGACTAGGACGAAAATAGCTGACTAGCTAACCTCGGTAATTACGATAATACTCTAAACTACACAATTATCTTTGATACAAAGACGGCTATGTAGCTAGCTAAGGTCAGACAAGTCAAACCGTTGTACTGTAATGAAATGTAATACTACCTGCGGCGCGAAATGCAACCACTCGCTCCACCAGTGCTGCTATTCGGTAGACGGTAGACGTTGGCTAGCTGCTAGCTGCTGGCTAGCTAGCAGTGTTGACTAGGACGAAAATAGCTGACTAGCTAACCTCGGTAATTACGATAATACTCCAAACTACACAATTATCTTTGATACAAAGACGGCTATGTAGCTAGCTAAGATCAGACAAGTCAAACCGTTGTACTGTAATGAATTGTAATACTACCTGCGGAGCGAAATGCGACCACTCGCTCCAACCCGGCCTCCAATGTGGTCGGTTATGAAACGGTTACGTAATTACCACCGCTGTGAAACGGTTACGTAATTACCACCGCTGTGAAACGGTTACGTAATTACCACCGCTGTAAAACGGTTACGTAATTACCACCGCTATGAAACGGTTACGTAATTACCACCGCTATGAAACGGTTACGTAATTATACGTTCCCGTCTTCACATTCCTACCTGCAAAAAGACCCAACCACACGGACAACCGGTAAAAAAAGAAAACGTGTTATTTTATTCAGCATTCTGACTTGTGGAGGTCGCGAGAGGAACGTTTTTTTTTTTTTCCTTTTTATGCCCGACCAACAACTTAATGAAATTCAATGTCTGGTTTCCGGGCTACAATACACTGACATTCTGTGCGAGACTAACAGGCCTAATGTTTTATGAATCATTTTCCTTCACAGATCCAGTTGACCGATCATCACCCAAAACCAGAATGCAGAACGACGCTGGTGAATTCGTGGACCTGTACGTCCCACGTAAATGGTGAGTACCCAGAGTGCCCCTGTGTTATGGAAGCCTGTGGTAGCGGACTAGCTAGCCCGGAAAACCCACCGTTGATTTTCTTTGAATTGTACGTCAGGCATAAATGAGCATTTGGATCTGGAAAGTTTTCTCTACAAGCCAGAATGCAGAATAAAATTTTATATTTTTTTTACCCCTTTTTCTCCCCAATTTCGTGGTATCCAATTGGTAGTTACAGTCCCATCGCTGCAACTCCCGTACGGACTCGGGAGAGGCGATGGGACAGGAACATCCCTGCTGGCCAAACCCTCCCCTAACCCGGACAGCGCTGGGCCAATTCTGCGCCGCCCCATGGGTCTCCCGGTCACGACCGGCTACGACAGAGCCTGAACTTGGACTCAAACCAGAATCTCTAGTGACACAGCTAGCAACTGCGATGCAGGGCCTTAGACCACTGCGCCACTCGGGAGGCCCGATTTGTAATTTTTTTTATTTTAATATACTTTTACAGTTGTCTGTGCTGTTGGTCCTTTTGGCGGTAGGAATTTAAGATGGTATATCCAAACGTATTTATGCCCGACGTTAAATCCAATGAAATTCAACGTCGAGTCTCCTGACAACTAACCTGCTTGTTAGCTGACCCATCTCTTATGTATTCCTTGTTCTTCAGGGTTTTAGAGCAGGTATCTGTAAAGCATTGTGTGACAACTTGGCGTATATAAGGGTCTTATTAAATACAGTTGCTTAAAGTGTACATTTTATTCCTGAACAGTATGCTCTCTCTGCAGTAGCTAATGCGTTAGAATGAATAATACCTTACAGTTTGTGATATGATTAGTTTTAATATGTATCGCTAGCTAACTTTACAGCGGCGAAGAAAATACCCCTTTCTAATTCCATTTTCCGTCTTCCGTCTTTCAGTTCTGCAAGCAACAGGATCATTGGAGCCAAGGACCACGCCTCCATCCAGATCAACATTGCTGAGGTAACGTCACTGATGACAAAACTCTTTCGAGGCGAACTCTTCATAAAACATTCTGAAACGTTGCGTCTTGCTGAACGCACCCCCCCCCCCCTTTGGGGCCGATAGGGAATAGTGTGCCAATTTAGGTCGCTGTCTGTACCGTCTTCATTGATCTGCTGTGTTAACCTAACGCTCATTACTACTGTAAGATCTCATTGTACTGATTCCATTTCCCCTTTGTATTTTCTATTGCAGGTTGACAAGGTAACCGGTCGCTTCAATGGCCAGTTCAAGACCTACGCTATCTGCGGTGCCGTCCGTAGAATGGTACGTTTCCTCTTTCTCCTAGGCTACGGTTGTACATTTCTGCCCACTGTACATTTCTGCTAGAGGAGTCTGGATTTTCTGCTTATTCCCTCCTGATTCCCAGAGTTCCCCTAACCAGGATTTCTGAAATACCTGGGAGTTTAGGGAAAGTTACCATCATTTTGCAACACTACAAGGCGTGTCCTCTCCTGTAGTGTCTAGTAGAGAACTGAGATGGTTTGATGCCCTGTCCTCTCCTGTAGTGTCTAGTAGAGAACTGAAATGGTTTGAGGCCCTGTCCTCTCCTGTAGTGTCTAGTAGAGAACTGAAATGGTTTGAGGCCCTGTCCTCTCCTGTAGTGTCTAGTAGAGAACTGAAATGGTTTGAGGCCCTGTCCTCTCCTGTAGTGTCTAGTAGAGAACTGAGATGGTTTGAGGCCCTGTCCTCTCCTGTAGTGTCTAGTAGAGAACTGAGATGGTTTGATGCCCTGTCCTCTCCTGTAGTGTCTAGTAGAGAACTGAGATGGTTTGAGGCCCTGTCCTCTCCTGTAGTGTCTAGTAGAGAACTGAAATGGTTTGAGGCCCTGTCCTCTCCTGTAGTGTCTAGTAGAGAACTGAGATGGTTTGAGGCCCTGTCCTCTCCTGTAGTGTCTAGTAGAGAACTGAGATGGTTTGAGGCCCTGTCCTCTCCTGTAGTGTCTAGTAGAGAACTGAGATGGTTTGAGGCCCTGTCCTCTCCTGTAGTGTCTAGTAGAGAACTGAGATGGTTTGAGGCCCTGTCCTCTCCTGTAGTGTCTAGTAGAGAACTGAGATGGTTTGAGGCCCTGTCCTCTCCTGTAGTGTCTAGTAGAGAACTGAGATGGTTTGAGGTCCTGTCCTCTCCTGTAGTGTCTAGTAGAGAACTGAGATGGTTTGAGGCCCTGTCCTCTCCTGTAGTGTCTAGTAGAGAACTGAGATGGTTTGAGAACCTGTCCTCTCCTGTAGTGTCTAGTAGAGAACTGAGATGGTTTGAGGCCCTGTCCTCTCCTGTAGTGTCTAGTAGAGAACTGAGATGGTTTGAGGCCCTGTCCTCTTCTGTAGTGTCTAGTAGAGAACTGAGATGGTTTGAGGCCCTGTCCTCTCCTGTAGTGTCTAGTAGAGAACTGAGATGGTTTGAGGCCCAGCTGTAGTGTCTAGTAGAGAACTGAGATGGTTTGAGGCCCTGTCCTCTCCTGTAGTGTACTGAGATGGTTTGAGGCCCTGTCCTCTCCTGTAGTGTCTAGTAGAGAACTGAGATGGTTTGAGGCCCTGTCCTCTCCTGTAGTGTCTAGTAGAGAACTGAGATGGTTTGAGGCCCTGTCCTCTCCTGTAGTGTCTAGTAGAGAACTGAGATGGTTTGAGGCCCTGTCCTCTCCTGTAGTGTCTAGTAGAGAACTGAGATGGTTTGAGGCCCTGTCCTCTCCTGTAGTGTCTAGTAGAGAACTGAGATGGTTTGAGGCCCTGTCCTCTCCTGTAGTGTACTGAGATGGTTTGATGCCCTGTCCTCTCCTGTAGTGTCTAGTAGAGAACTGAGATGGTTTGAGGCCCTGTCCTCTTCTGTAGTGTACTGAGATGGTTTGATGCCCTGTCCTCTCCTGTAGTGTCTAGTAGAGAACTGAGATGGTTTGAGGCCCTGTCCTCTCCTGTAGTGTCTAGTAGAGAACTGAGATGGTTTGAGGCCCTGTCCTCTCCTGTAGTGTCTAGTAGAGAACTGAGATGGTTTGAGGCCCTGTCCTCTCCTGTAGTGTCTAGTAGAGAACTGAGATGGTTTGAGGCCCTGTCCTCTCCTGTAGTTTTATTAGTAGAGAACTGAGATGGTTTGAGGCCCTGTCCTCTCCTGTAGTGTACTGAGATGGTTTGATGCCCTGTCCTCTCCTGTAGTGTCTAGTAGAGAACTGAGATGGTTTGAGGCCCTGTCCTCTTCTGTAGTGTACTGAGATGGTTTGATGCCCTGTCCTCTCCTGTAGTGTCTAGTAGAGAACTGAGATGGTTTGAGGCCCTGTCCTCTCCTGTAGTGTCTAGTAGAGAACTGAGATGGTTTGAGGCCCTGTCCTCTCCTGTAGTGTCTAGTAGAGAACTGAGATGGTTTGAGGCCCTGTCCTCTCCTGTAGTGTCTAGTAGAGAACTGAAATGGTTTGAGGCCCTGTCCTCTCCTGTAGTGTCTAGTAGAGAACTGAAATGGTTTGAGGCCCTGTCCTCTCCTGTAGTGTCTAGTAGAGAACTGAGATGGTTTGAGGCCCTGTCCTCTCCTGTAGTGTCTAGTAGAGAACTGAGATGGTTTGAGGCCCTGTCCTCTCCTGTAGTGTCTAGTAGAGAACTGAGATGGTTTGAGGCCCTGTCCTCTCCTGTAGTGTCTAGTAGAGAACTGAGATGGTTTGAGGCCCTGTCCTCTCCTGTAGTGTCTAGTAGAGAACTGAGATGGTTTGAGGTCCTATCCTCTCCTGTAGTGTCTAGTAGAGAACTGAAATGGTTTGAGGCCCTGTCCTCTCCTGTAGTGTCTAGTAGAGAACTGAGATGGTTTGAGGCCCTGTCCTCTCCTGTAGTGTAGTAGAGAACTGAGATGGTTTGAGGCCCTGTCCTCTCCTGTAGTGTCTAGTAGAGAACTGAGATGGTTTGAGGCCCTGTCCTCTCCTGTAGTGTCTAGTAGAGAACTGAGATGGTTTGAGGCCCTGTCCTCTCCTGTAGTGTCTAGTAGAGAACTGAGATGGTTTGAGGCCCTGTCCTCTCCTGTAGTGTCTAGTAGAGAACTGAGATGGTTTGAGGCCCTGTCCTCTCCTGTAGTGTCTAGTAGAGAACTGAAATGGTTTGAGGCCCTGTCCTCTCCTGTAGTGTCTAGTAGAGAACTGAGATGGTTTGAGGCCCTGTCCTCTCCTGTAGTGTCTAGTAGAGAACTGAGATGGTTTGAGGCCCAGCTGTAGTGTCTAGTAGAGAACTGAGATGGTTTGAGGTCCTGTCCTCTCCTGTAGAGAACTGAGATGGTTTGAGGTCCTCTCCTGTAGTGTCTAGTAGAGAACTGAGATGGTTTGAGGCCCTGTCCTCTTCTGTAGTGTCTAGTAGAGAACTGAGATGGTTTGATGTCCTGTCCTCTCCTGTAGTGTCTAGTAGAGAACTGAGATGGTTTGAGGCCCTGTCCTCTTCTGTAGTGTCTAGTAGAGAACTGAGATGGTTTGAGGTCCTCTCCTGTAGTGTCTAGTAGAGAACTGAGATGGTTTGAGAACCTGCCATTTCTTAAAAAGCAAGACTGTAGGCAAACAGTATTTCCACTGGCAACAACTGTAACTGTGATCGTAACGTCCAGGTTCACGTGACTGAGACGGAACTGTCCTTCCGTAGTCTTCGATTTCCTATGTTCTGATCACATCCCTGTTATGAGATGTTACATTGTAGTTACTCCACAATACTAACCTCAATGTCCATTATAAAACAGATTCCAGATATCCTGTTTGCAATAAGGCACTAAAGTAAAAAAAAAAAAAAAAAAAAAAACACGTGTCAAATAAATGAACTCTGTCCTGAATACAGGGTCAGTGTTATGAGATGTGAGGCGTGTAAAAAGTTGAATGAATCTAATGAATTACCCAGTTCTTCCACATCAGTGTAGATTCTGGAGAGGAAGCCACTTGTAGACAACTGAAATGCCATGGCATCATTTGATAATGTGCTTTTTTCCCTTTGTGATAGTGCTATAAGAAGTGTGTGTGTGTAGTAAACTGTCTTAACGGATCCTCCTTCAGGGCGAGGCTGACGACTCCCTCCTGAGGCTGGCGAAGACTGTGTGTGTGTGTGTATATAGTAAACTGTCTTAACGGATCCTCCTTCAGGGCGAGGCTGACGACTCCCTCCTGAGGCTGGCGAAGACTGTGTGTGTGTGTGTGTAGTAAACTGTCTTAACGGATCCTCCTTCAGGGCGAGGCTGACGACTCCCTCCTGAGGCTGGCGAAGACTGTGTGTGTGTGTATATAGTAAACTGTCTTAACGGGTCCTCCTGTCCCCTCCTGCAGGGCGAGGCTGACGACTCCCTCCTGAGGCTGGCGAAGACTGTGTGTATATAGTAAACTGTCTTAACGGGTCCTCCTGTCCCCTCCTGCAGGGCGAGGCTGACGACTCCCTCCTGAGGCTGGCGAAGACTGTGTGTGTGTG
This sequence comes from Salvelinus namaycush, assembly GCF_016432855.1. Taxonomy (NCBI): domain Eukaryota; kingdom Metazoa; phylum Chordata; class Actinopteri; order Salmoniformes; family Salmonidae; genus Salvelinus; species Salvelinus namaycush. The sequence continues at coordinate 49,126,178 of NC_052322.1, forward strand.
TGTGTGTGTGTATATAGTAAACTGTCTTAACGGGTCCTCCTGTCCCCTCCTGCAGGGCGAGGCTGACGACTCCCTCCTGAGGCTGGCGAAGACTGTGTGTGTGTGTATATAGTAAACTGTCTTAACGGGTCCTCCTGTCCCCTCCTGCAGGGCGAGGCTGACGACTCCCTCCTGAGGCTGGCGAAGACTGTGTGTGTGTATAGTAAACTGTCTTAACGGGTCCTCCTGTCCCCTCCTGCAGGGCGAGGCTGACGACTCCCTCCTGAGGCTGGCGAAGACTGTGTGTGTGTAGTAAACTGTCTTAACGGGTCCTCCTGTCCCCTCCTGCAGGGCGAGGCTGACGACTCCCTCCTGAGGCTGGCGAAGACTGACAGCATCGTGTCAAAGTAAGTACTGGGTCTGGGCTGCATCCCAAGTGCCATCCTTATTGCCCTTTGACCCCTATGCACCTGTTGACCTGTGCTAATAAGTCTTAAACGCTGGAACGAGCCTCCCTTGATCTGAGAATATGGGTTACTGCAAAAGTACTTAACTCCTCAGTCGACTGGAAACGGTATTAGTCTTCTATCAAAATCTATTTTATTTATAAAGCCCTTCGTACATCAGCCGATATCTCAAAGTGCTGTACAGAAACCCAGCCTAAAACCCCAAACAGCAAGCAATGCAGGTATAGAAGCACGGTGGCTAGGAAAAACTCCCTAGAAAGGCCAAAACCTAGGAAGAAACCTAGAGAGGAACCAGGCTATGAGGGGTGGCAAGTCCTCTTCTGGCTGTGCCGGGTGGAGATTATAACAGAACATGGCCAAGATGTTCAAATGCCTTGTTCAGGGGCAGAACATGATTGGATTAAAATCTTTCCGCTGTTAAAACAGCCCAATCAGGGAGAGTGGGTGTTTCCTGTTCCTGACGATCACAAAGTTTATTTTTATCACTAACACTTGTTTTGTTCTAGTCAGCTTTTCCTCGTGTGTAATGCTAGGTTCCCCAGGATTTGTGGAAACATTGTTCTGAAGTAACGATGGATGGCCGTAGGTCTTCGGGTTTATGGCCGTAGGTCTTCGGGTTTATGGCCGTAGGTCTTCGGGTTTATGGCCGTAGGTCTTCGGGTTTATGGCCGTAGGTCTTCGTGTTTATGGCCGTGGGTCTTCGTGTTTATGGCCGTGGGTCTTTGTGTTTATGGCCGTAGGTCTTCGTGTTTATGGCCGTAGGTCTTCGTGTTTATGGCCGTAGGTCTTCGTGTTTATGGCCGTAGGTCTTCGGGTTTATGGCCGTAGGTCTTCGGGTTTATGGCCGTAGGTCTTCGGGTTTATGGCCGTAGGTCTTCGGGTTTATGGCCGTAGGTCTTCGGGTTTATGGCCGTAGGTCTTCGGGTTTATGGCCGTAGGTCTTCGGGTTTATGGCCGTAGGTCTTCGGGTTTATGGCCGTAGGTCTTCGGGTTTATGGCCGTGGGTCTTCGGGTTTATGGCCGTGGGTCTTCGGGTTTATGGCCGTGGGTCTTCGGGTTTATGGCCGTGGGTCTTCGGGTTTATGGCCGTGGGTCTTCGGGTTTATGGCCGTGGGTCTTCGGGTTTATGGCCGTGGGTCTTCGGGTTTATGGCCGTGGGTCTTCGGGTTTATGGCCGTGGGTCTTCGGGTTTATGGCCGTGGGTCTTCGGGTTTATGGCCGTGGGTCTTCGGGTTTATGGCCGTGGGTCTTCGGGTTTATGGCCGTGGGTCTTCGGGTTTATGGCCGTGGGTCTTCGGGTTTATGGCCGTGGGTCTTCGGGTTTATGGCCGTGGGTCTTCGGGTTTATGGCCGTGGGTCTTCGGGTTTATGGCCGTGGGTCTTCGGGTTTATGGCCGTGGGTCTTCGGGTTTATGGCCGTGGGTCTTCGGGTTTATGGCCGTGGGTCTTCGGGTTTATGGCCGTGGGTCTTCGGGTTTATGGCCGTGGGTCTTCGGGTTTATGGCCGTGGGTCTTCGGGTTTATGGCCGTGGGTCTTCGGGTTTATGGCCGTGGGTCTTCGGGTTTATGGCCGTGGGTCTTCGGGTTTATGGCCGTGGGTCTTCGGGTTTATGGCCGTGGGTCTTCGGGTTTATGGCCGTGGGTCTTCGGGTTTATGGCCGTGGGTCTTCGGGTTTATGGCCGTGGGTCTTCGGGTTTATGGCCTAGGCCGTTATCAGTATCTTACTGGTGCCATAAATACCTAAACTAATATCGGTCTGGATCTACAAATGTATTTATATTTTTGTGAATAGATGTTGATCAACATCATCCTGGCTACCTGTTGTCATTTTGTGTCTACTTCAACACTGCCAGGTGTAACGTACCTGTTGATGTGTTCTAATGAGTTCTCTCTCTCTCTCTTCCTTACAGGAACTTCTAGTCTGGGACATGCAACTCTGGAATCTCTTTGTAAAATAAAAACATGTCAAATGAATTCGTTTCAAGTGGCATCATTAGTACTTTAGTTTTGAGACTGGGATGGACAACTCCAGTCCTCAGCGGCCTAAAGTGGGGTCACTTTTTTTTCTCCATCAGCAAAACAGCTGAGTTAACTAGCTGCATTCCAAACTGAAGATCATGATTATTGTGGTGCGGTGTGTAAGTTGGGACTGGGGGAAATTGTGACACCAATCAGGCCCTTCGAGGACTGGAGTTGCCCATCCTTGGTCTCCTTGATTTGTTTTTGTTCTGGATCCCCATTAGTTCCTGCCAAGGCAGCAGCTACTCTTCCTGGGGTTTATTATGGATCCCCATTAGTTCCTGCCAAGGCAGCAGCTACTCTTCCTGGGGTTTATTATGGATCCCCATTAGTTTCTGCCAAGGCAGCAGCTACTCTTCCTGGGGTTTATTATGGATCCCCATTAGTTCCTGCCAAGGCAGCAGCTACTCTTCCTGGGGTTTATTATGGATCCCCATTAGTTCCTGCCAAGGCAGCAGCTACTCTTCCTGGGGTTTATTATGGATCCCCATTAGTTCCTGCCAAGGCAGCAGCTACTCTTCCTGGGGTTTATTATGGATCCCCATTAGTTCCTGCCAAGGCAGCAGCTACTCTTCCTGGGGTTTATTATGGATCCCCATTAGTTCCTGCCAAGGCAGCAGCTACGCTTCCTGGGGTTTATTATGGATCCCCATTAGTTCCTGCCAAGGCAGCAGCTACTCTTCCTGGGGTTTATTATGGATCCCCATTAGTTCCTGCCAAGGCAGCAGCTACTCTTCCTGGGGTTAATTATGGATCCCCATTAGTTCCTGCCAAGGCAGCAGCTACTCTTCCTGGGGTTTATTATGGATCCCCATTAGTTCCTGCCAAGACAGCAGCTACTCTTCCTGGGGTTTATTATGGATCCCCATTAGTTCCTGCCAAGGCAGCAGCTACTCTTCCTGGGGTTTATTATGGATCCCCATTAGTTCCTGCCAAGGCAGCAGCTACTCTTCCTGGGGTTAATTATGGATCCCCATTAGTTCCTGCCAAGGCAGCAGCTACTCTTCCTGGGGTTTATTATGGATCCCCATTAGTTCCTGCCAAGGCAGCAGCTACTCTTCCTGGGGTTTATTATGGATCCCCATTAGTTCCTGCCAAGGCAGCAGCTACTCTTCCTGGGGTTTATTATGGATCCCCATTAGTTCCTGCCAAGGCAGCAGCTACTCTTCCTGGGGTTTATTATGGATCCCCATTAGTTCCTGCCAAGGCAGCAGCTACTCTCCTGGGGTTTATTATGGATTCCCATTAGTTCCTGCCAAGACAGCGGCTACTTTTCCTGGGGTTTATTATGGATCCCCATTAGTTCCTGCCAAGGCAGCAGCTACTCTCCTGGGGTTTATTATGGATTCCCATTAGTTCCTGCCAAGACAGCGGCTACTTTTCCTGGGGTGTAGCAAAAATTAAGGCAGTTATACAATTTTAAAAACATTACAATACATTCACAACAGATTTCACAACACACTGTGCCCTCCGGCCTCTACTCTACTACCACATATCTACAACACAAAGTCTATGTGTACATGTGTGTATAGTGCGTATGTTATCGTTAACGAGCCCGACTTGAAGGATATATTGCTTTCCCGGCCCAAATCCACGTCGTTTGCATGAAGAGAAGACTGAGAAAATGAGGGCAGAGGTCGGGCTGCCTTCTGAGAATTCGTAGGCGATATAATAACCCCCCCACACACCTTCTGTTTTACTAGCTAACATGCAATCAGTGGAAAATAAATAAATCGACAACCGTCGAATACAGGACTAAGATCGAATCGTACTATACCGGCTCCAGCGCTCGTTGGCTGTGGCAGGGCTTGCAAACTATTACAGAATACAAAGGGAAGCATAGCCAAGAGCTGCCCGGTGACACGAGCCTACCAGATGAGCTAAATAACTTAGATGCTCGCTTCAAGGCAAGTAACACTGAAACATGCATGAGAGCATCAGCTGTTCCGGACGACTGTGTGATCACGCTCTCCGCAGCCGATGTAAGACCTTCAAACAGGTCAACATTCACAAGGCTGCAGGGAGGACGTGTACTGCGAGCATGCGCTGACCAACTGGCAAGTGTCTTCACTGACATTTTCAACATCTCCCTGATTGAGTCTGTAATACCAGCATGTTTCAAGCAGACCACCATAGTCCCGGTACCCAAGAACACTAAGGTAACCTGTCTAAATGACTGCTGACCCGTAGCACTCACGTCTGTAGCCATGAAATGCTTCGAAAGGCTGGTCATGACTCACATCAACACCATTATCCCAGGAACCCTAGACCCACTCAGATTTGCATACCGCCCCAACAGATCCACAGATGATGCAATCTTTATTGCACTCCACACTGCCCTTTCACACCTGGACAAAAGGAACACCTACGTGAGAATGCTGTTTATTGACTACAGCTCAGCATTCAACAACATAGCTTAGTGATGAGCTTTGAGGACACTAAGGACCCTGGGACTAAACACCTCCCTCTGCAACTGGATCCTGGACTTCCTGATGGACCGCCCCCAGGTGGTAAGGGGTAGGTAACTACACAGCCGCCACGCTGATCCTCAACACGGGGGCCCCTCAAGTGTGCGTGCTCAGGGCCCTCCTGTACTGCCTGTTCACTCATGACTGCACAGCCAGGCACAACTCCAACACCATTAAGTTTGCTGATGACACAACAGTGGTAGGCCAAACATATTACCTTGATACCGGTTACCCCCCCACACATTGACATTGACTCAGTACCGTAACACCCTGTATATAGCCTCCACATTAACTCTGTACCGTAACACCCTGTATATAGCCTCCACATTGACTCTGTACCGGTACCCCCTGTATATAGCCTCCACATTGACTCTGTACCGTAACACCCTGTATATAGCCTCCACATTGACTCTGTACCGTAACACCCTGTATATAGCCTCCACATTGACTCTGTACCGGTACCCCCTGTATATAGCCTCCACATTGACTCTGTACCGTAACTCCCTGTATATAGCCTACACATTGACTCTGTACCGGTACCCCCTGTATACAGTCTCCACATTGACTCAGTACTGGTACCCCCTGTATACAGTCTCCACATTGACTCTGTACCGTAACACCCTGTATATAGCCTCCACATTGACTCTGTACCGGTACCCCCTGTATATAGCCTCCACATTGTCTCTGTACCTGTACCCCCTGTATATAGCCTCCACATTGACTCTGTACCGGTACACCCTGTATATAGCCTCCACATTGTCTCTGTACCGGTACCCCCCTGTATATAGCCTCCACATTGACTCTGTACCGGTACCCCCTGTATATAGCCTCCACATTGACTCTGTACCGGTACCCCCTGTATATAGCCTCCACATTGACTCTGTACCGGTACCCCCTGTATATAGCCTCCACATTGACTCTGTACCGGTACCCCCTGTATACAGCCTCCACATTGACTCTGTACCGGTACCCCCTGTATATAGCCTCCACATTGACTGTACCGGTACCCCCTGTATATAGCCTCCACATTGACTCTGTACCGGTACCCCCTGTATATAGCCTCCACATTGACTCTGTACCGGTACCCCCTGTATATAGCCTCCACATTGACTCTGTACCGGTACCCCCTGTATTCAGCCTCCACATTGACTCTGTACCGGTACCTCCTGTATATAGCCTCCACATTGACTCTGTACCGGTACCTCCTGTATATAGCCTCCACATTGACTCTGTACTGGTACCCCCTGTATACAGTCTCCACATTGACTCTGTACTGGTAACTCCCTGTATATAGCCTCCACATTGTCTCTGTACTGGTACCCCCTGTATATAGCCTCCACATTGACTCTGTACCGGTACCCCCTGTATATAGCCTCCACATTGTCTCTGTACTGGTACCCCCTGTATATAGCCTCCACATTGACTCTGTACCGGTACCCCCTGTATATAGCCTCCACATTGACTCTGTACCGTAATACCCTGTATATAGCCTCCACATTGACTCTGTACCGGTACCCCCCTGTATATAGTCTCCACATTGACTCTGTACCGGTACCCCCCTGTATATAGCCTCCACATTGACTCTGTACCGGTACCCTCTGTATATAGCCTCCACATTGACTCTGTACCGGTACCTCCCTGTATATAGCCTCCACATTGACTCTGTACTGGTACCCCCTGTATATAGCCTCCACATTGACTCTGTACCGGTACCCCCTGTATATAGCCTCCACATTGACTCTGTACCGGTACCCCCTGTATACAGCCTCCACATTGTCTCTGTACCGTAACACCCTGTATATAGCCTCCACATTGACTCTGTACCGTAACACCCTGTATATAGCCTCCACATTGACTCTGTACCCCCTGTATATAGCCTCCACATTGACTCTGTACCGTAACACCCTGTATATAGCCTCCACATTGACTGTACCGGTACCCCCTGTATATAGCCTCCACATTGACTCTGTACCGGGGCCCCCTGTATATAGCCTCCACATTGACTCTGTACCGGTACCCCCTGTATACAGCCTCCACATTGTCTCTGTACCGTAATACCCTGTATATAGTCTCCACATTGACTCTGTACCGTAATACCCTGTATATAGCCTCCACATTGACTCTACCGTAATACCCTGTATATAGCCTCCACATTGACTCTACCGTAATACCCTGTATATAGCCTCCACATTGACTCTGTACCGTAACACCCTGTATATAGCCTCCACGTTGACTCTGTACCGTAATACCCTGTATATAGCCTCCACATTGACTCTGTACCGTAACACCCTGTATATAGCCCCACTATTGATATTTACTGCTGCTCTTTAATTATTTGTTATTCTTATCTCTTGTTTTGTGTATTTTCTTAAAACTGCAATGTTACATTTACATTTAAGTCATTTAGCAGACGCTCTTATCCAGAGCGACTTACAAATTGGTTAAAGGCTTGTAAGTAAAGCATTTCACTGTGAGGTCTACTACACCTGTTGTATTCAGCATTTCACTGTGAGGTCTACTACACCTGTTGTATTCAACATTTCACTGTAAGGTCTACTACACCTGTTGTATTCAGCATTTCACTGTGAGGTCTACTACACCTGTTGTATTCAGCATTTCACTGTAAGGTCTACTACACCTGTTGTATTCAGCATTTCACTGTGAGGTCTACTACACCTGTTGTATTCAGCATTTCACTGTGAGGTCTACTACACCTGTTGTATTCAGCATTTCACTGTGAGGTCTACTACACCTGTTGTATTCAGCATTTCACTGTGAGGTCTACTACACCTGTTGTATTCAGCATTTCACTGTAAGGTCTACTACACCTGTTGTATTCAGCATTTCACTGTGAGGTCTACTACACCTGTTGTATTCAACATTTCACTGTAAGGTCTACTACACCTGTTGTATTCAGCATTTCACTGTGAGGTCTACTACACCTGTTGTATTCAGCATTTCACTGTGAGGTCTACTACACCTGTTGTATTCAGCATTTCACTGTAAGGTCTACTACACCTGTTGTATTCAGCATTTCACTGTGAGGTCTACTACACCTGTTGTATTCAGCATTTCACTGTGAGGTCTACTACACCTGTTGTATTCAACATTTCACTGTAAGGTCTACTACACCTGTTGTATTCAGCATTTCACTGTAAGGTCTACTACACCTGTTGTATTCAGCATTTCACTGTAAGGTCTACTACACCTGTTGTATTCAGCATTTCACTGTAAGGTCTACTACACCTGTTGTATTCAGCATTTCACTGTAAGGTCTACTACACCTGTTGTATTCAGCATTTCACTGTAAGGTCTACTACACCTGTTGTATTCAGCATTTCACTGTAAGGTCTACTACACCTGTTGTATTCAGCATTTCACTGTAAGGTCTACTACACCTGTTGTATTCAGCATTTCACTGTAAGGTCTACTACACCTGTTGTATTCAGCATTTCACTGTAAGGTCTACTACACCTGTTGTATTCAGCATTTCACTGTAAGGTCTACTACACCTGTTGTATTCAGCATTTCACTGTAAGGTCTACTACACCTGTTGTATTCAGCATTTCACTGTAAGGTCTACTACACCTGTTGTATTCAGCATTTCACTGTAAGGTCTACTACACCTGTTGTATTCAGCATTTCACTGTGAGGTCTACTACACCTGTTGTATTCAGCATTTCACTGTGAGGTCTACTACACCTGTTGTATTCAGCATTTCACTGTAAGGTCTTCTACACCTGTTGTATTCAGCATTTCACTGTAAGGTCTTCTACACCTGTTGTATTTGGCGCATGTGACAAATAACATTTGATTTGAATTACACCAGATATAACAGAATGACCCTAGCCCCCCGGCACATAGACTATTGCAGCATAGACTGAGACGGGTGGGTCGGGGGACAATAGAAGGTGCACCTTCTGCTGGGGACAATAAAAGGCCTCTTAAAAATGTGCAGTTTTGTCACACAACACAATGCCACAGATGTATCAAGTTTTGATGGAGTGTGCAATTGGCATGATGACTGTAGGAATGTCCACCAGAGCTGTTGCCAGAGAACTGAATGTTAATTTCTCTACCATAAGCCGCTTCCATCGTCGTTTTAGAGAATTTGGTAGTATGTACAACCAGCCTCACAACCACGTACCCATTTAACGACGCCAGCCAAGGACCTCCACATTCGGTTTCTTCACCAGCGGGATCGTCTGAGACACGCCACCCAGGCAACTGGTAGAACTGGGGGTTTGCACAACTGAATAATATCTGCACAAACGTTCAGAAACTGTCTCAGAGAAGCTCATCTGCGATTCCATCGTCCTCACCAGGGTCTTGACTTGACTGCAGTTCTGCGTCGTAACCGACTTCAGTGAGCAAATGGTCACCTTCGATGGTCACTGACACGCTAGAGAAGTGTGCTCTTCACGGATGAATGCCGGTTTCAACTGTACCGGGTGAATGCCGGTTTCAACTGTACCGGGTGAATTCCGGTTTCAACTGTACCGGGTGAATGCCGGTTTCAACTGTACCGGGTGAATGCCGGTTTCAACTGTACCGGGTGAATGCCGGTTTCAACTGTACCGGGTAGATGGCGTCGTGTGGGCAAGCGGTTTTCTGATGTCAACGTTGTGAACAGAGTGCCTGACCAATGGGCACTATTCCTGGAAGTTGAAAATGTCTCATTTCTTCCATGGCCTGCATAATCACGAGACATGTCACTCATTCAGCATGTTTGGGATGCTCTGGATCGACAGCGTGTTACAGTTTCCACTAATATCCAGCAACATCGCACAGCCATTGAAGAGGAGTGGGACAACATTCCACAGGCCACAATCAACAGCCTGATCAACTCTGTGAAAGAGATGTGTCGTGCTGCATGAGGCAAATGGGGGTCACACCAGATACTGACTCGTTTTCTGATCCACGCACCTACCAAGTGACCAACGGATGCATATCTGTATTCCCAGTCATGTGAAATCCATAAATTAGGGCCTAATGAATTTATTTAAATTGACTGATTTCCTTATATGAACTGGAACTCAGTAACATCTTTGAAATTGTTCCATGATTGCGTTTATATTTTTGTTCACTAATTCATTCCCAAGGCCAGACCCAGTTTGAGGGTTATCCATCTGTGATAAATTACAAATGGCCAGCTTTCACTTGGATAAAGTTGTAATTGAAGCCTTGTTGTAATGTTATTTTACTTCGTAGCAACATGTCCTAATAGACTATAAACACTGACACCTTTCAGCTGAAAAACATGTGATCTATTTTTGGTTCCAACCAAACACCTCATTTGTTTACAGGAGCAAAAGTGTTTTTCAATTCGCCACATTTCAAAAACGGTGCGTCTCGAGATTTCATCTGTCAAATAAGAGTTGAACACGTTCCCAAATATTTCTTTCTACAGCCTCTTGCAGATAATCTCATGCTTTATAGGACCATTATTATCTCATACCTTTAATGTCCTACAGTATATAAACAAAGTAACTTGTACATTTTTTTTTGTTCGTGTTGGCTGCAGAATAAAGTGGTACACGTTCTGCTAAATATGTGACCAATACATTTGATTTGATTTGTATGCAATAAAGTAGTTTGATTAAAACGTTCACATGTTTTGCAAGAATAACGATTTCACTTAAATATATTTGGCGTGTAATCGTTACCCCAAACGGTTGCAAAACATATCATTTTTGCAACGAAAACTAGCGTTTCTATTGGGCAGGTTCAGCAAACAGGGAGGGACCTATCTGTATAAAACGTAACGTTTGAAAATGTGGCGCTGACTCGCCCGTGGATCGATGCTTCAACATTGTCTCAATGAAGAGTTCAGCGTTCGACTAGCCACGTGCGACATGCACCGCAGTTACAAGCCTATTCGAGTTGTATTATTATTAGATGTAATTTGTTTGTTATTTTTGTCGTTTTTATTGCAGAAAAATCAATATACATACAGGAAGTATACAAACAGACAATGATATCATATGATAGAGGGGTACAACAAATTAGTGATTATAACAAAGGCCTTAAATACACACTTATTGATTGTTTTAACAGCTTTCTTATGAGAAAAATGTAGAATGGTCTTAATGTACTGCTAGAAGTCCTTATAGAAAACACAAGAAGCGTTCTTTTTATTAGTGAATTTACATTTATGAATATAAAATTGTTTTTCCGTATTCTTTTTGTAGTTAAGTAACCCGAGCAGCACATTCTCCCATAAAAAACAAACAACAAAAGTCATCAAGAATATTAACAATTATAAAACTAGGAATATCTTTCCATCATTTCTTTACACGTAGACAATGCCAAAATAAATGCAGAACTGTTTCTGAATAGTCAACACAAAAATTTAAGTTAATGTTAATGTCTTTTTTGAGTTTCTTCAGGTAATGATTCGCAGGGTAATACTCATGGATCATTCTGAAAGAGACCTCTTTGACCTTGTTAACAAGCAGGTATTTGTTGTGGAAATAACCAGACTTTTCCCCCACAGATATTATTGACAAATGTATTCCAGTAAATTGTGACATTAGGAATGGACACAATATCCCTTTGAAATAAGGCACGTATAGATCTGTTGTTCTGAGGGAGCAAGGAGAAACACATGTTTCCCTATTGGAGAGTCAACTAGATTAAGCGAGGGTAGGTCCAGAAGGTGAGGTCTGGTTACACCTCTAAATAACATGAGAGTTCCAGATGGAATAGCATTAAAGACTATGGCGACCTCTCTAGGTGTAACAGGGATATTGTAACAAGATTTTTTTTTAAATCCTCATAATTAACAATCCTTCTACATTAAAAAGTTGACTCACCAGCAGGATATGATTATTGAACCAGTTTCTTAAAAAAGAAAGACTTGTTTCTATACAAAATATGCATATTATTCCAAATGAAATAGCTATGCGGGAAAAAAATATGGTTATATATTAACAACCACGCTAAGAATACTTTTTGTAGGAACCTTATCAATGTTATTATTGAAGCCACCAAAACGGGAGAAGTTGGATTCTTTAAGAATTTTTTTTAGCCCAATTTACCTTTAAAAGTATTATTCAAAGTAGGAAAATCTAAAAAATGTAGACCAACCATATTCATATGAGTTCATAACGACAGATTTCCTAATATAATGTGTACGATTTTTCCAGATAAAGTGGAAAAGCATCGGGTCAACCGCTTTTTGTTGTCAAGATGTAGGGACCGGGCTGCATAAGTAAGTCTGGAGATACCTTCAGCCTTAGAAAGCAATACTCAACCTTTCAAGGATAAATCCCTCTGCAACCAATGGTTCAACTTCTTTTTTGGGGGTTTTTCAATAATAGGTATGAAATGTAATGAGCATCTTTCCTGTTAATCCTTAGATATGGTAACCCCAAGGTGGGGTACTTCTTCCCTGACTCCTCTAGGAATCTGGTCAGCATCTTTCCTGTTGATCCTTAGATATGGTAACCCCAAGGTGGGGTACTTCTTGGCATGTTACAAAGAGGCATGTTACAAAGAGATTGAGCTGGGGAGACAACAACTGACAGGGGTTTTAAACCAAGGGAAAGGGACTGTGATTGGGTAAGGGAAAAGGAGCAGGTGTCTTCCGATTAGCGACTGATTGATGACTGATTGGGGAATGATTATTGTCACCTGTGAGTAGGGGAGAAGGAGAGAAAAGAAATACACACAGGATACACACAGAACACTTGTATCCGTAACACCTGTTGATCCTTAGATATGGTAACCCCAAGGTGGGGTACTTCTTCCTTGACTGCTCTAGGAATCTGGTCAGCATCTTTCCTGTTGATCCTTAGATATGGTAACCCCAAGGTGGGGTACTTCTTCCCTGACTACTCTAGGAATCTGGTCAGCATCTTTCCTGTTGATCCTTAGATATGGTAACCCCAAGGTGGGGTACTTCTTCCCTGACTACTCTAGGAATCTGGTCAGCATCTTTCCTGTTGATCCTTAGATATGGTAACCCCAAGGTGGGGTACTTCTCATCAGTTATTAGAACATCTAGAACATCATGGTTATTAGAACATCTAGAACAATATGGTTATTAGAACATCATGGTTATTAGAACATCTAGAACAATATGGTTATTAGAACATCTAGAACATCATAGTTATTAGAACATCATGGTTATTAGAACATCTAGAACATCATGGTTATTAGAACATCTAGAACATCATGGTTATTAGAACATCTAGAACATCATGGTTATTAGAACATCTAGAACATCATGGTTATTAGAACATCTAGAACATCATGGTTATTAGAACATCTAGAACATCATGGTTATTAGAACATCTAGAACATCATGGTTATTAGAACATCTAGAACATCCTGGTTATTAGAACATCTAGAACATCCTGGTTATTAGAACGTCATGGTTATTAGAACATCATGTTTATTAAAACATCATGGTTGTTAGAACATCTAGAACATCATGGTTATTAGAACATCTAGAGCATCCTAGTTATTAGAACATCATGGTTGTTAGAACATCTAGAACATCATGGTTATTAGAACATCTAGAACATCATGGTTATTAGAACATCATGGTTATTAGAACATCTAGAACATCATGGTTATTAGAACATCTAGAACATCATGGTTATTAGAACATCTAGAACATCATGGTTATTAGAACATCATGGTTGTTAGAACATCTAGAACATCATGGTTATTAGAACATCTAGAACATCATGGTTATTAGAACATCTAGAACATCATGGTTATTAGAACATCTAGAACATCCTGGTTATTAGAACATCTAGAACATCCTGGTTATTAGAACATCATGGTTATTAGAACATCATGTTTATTAAAACATCATGGTTGTTAGAACATCTAGAACATCATGGTTATTAGAACATCTAGAGCATCCTAGTTATTAGAACATCATGGTTGTTAGAACATCTAGAACATCCTGGTTATTAGAACATCTAGAACATCATGGTTATTAGAACGTCATGGTTATTAGAACATCATGTTTATTAGAACATCATGGTTATTAGAACATCTAGAACATCATGGTTATTAGAACATCTAGAACATCCTGGTTATTAGAACATCATGGTTGTTAGAACATCTAGAACATCCTGGTTATTAGAACATCATGGTTATTAGAACATCTAGAACATCATGGTTATTAGAACATCATGGTTATTAGAACATCTAGAACATCATGGTTATTAGAACGTCATGGTTATTAGAACATCATGTTTATTAAAACATCATGGTTGTTAGAACATCTAGAACATCATGGTTATTAGAACGTCATGGTTATTAGAACATCATGTTTATTAAAACATCATGGTTGTTAGAACATCTAGAACATCATGGTTATTAGAACATCTAGAACATCATGGTTATTAGAACATCATGGTTGTTAGAACATCTAGAACATCATGGTTATTAGAACATCATGGTTGTTAGAACATCTAGAACATCATGGTTATTAGAACATCATGGTTGTTAGAACATCTAGAACATCATGGTTATTAGAACATCATGTTTATTAAAACATCCTGGTTATTAGAACATCATGGTTGTTAGAACATCTAGAACATCCTGGTTATTAGAACATCATGGTTATTAGAACATCTAGAACATCATGGTTATTAGAACATCTAGAACATCCTGGTTATTAGAACATCATGGTTGTTAGAACATCTAGAACATCCTGGTTATTAGAACATCATGGTTGTTAGAACATCTAGAACATCATGGTTATTAGAACATCATGTTTATTAAAACATCATGGTTATTAGAACATCATGGTTATTAAAACATCATGTTTATTAAAACATCATGGTTATTAGAACATCATGGTTATTAAAACATCATGGTTGTTAGAACATCTAGAACATCCTGGTTATTAGAACATCATGGTTGTTAGAACATCTAGAACATCATGGTTATTAGAACATCATGGTTGTTAGAACATCTAGAACATCCTGGTTATTAGAACATCATGGTTGTTAGAACATCTAGAACATCCTGGTTATTAGAACGTCATGGTTATTAGAACATCATGGTTATTAGAACATCATGGTTGTTAGAACATCTAGAACATCATGGTTATTAGAACATCATGGTTATTAGAACATCATGGTTATTAGAACATCATGGTTGTTAGAACATCTAGAACATCATGGTTATTAGAACATCATGGTTATTAGAACATCATGGTTATTAGAACATCATGGTTATTAGAACATCATGTTTATTAAAACATCATGGTTATTAGAACGTCATGGTTATTAGAACATCATGTTTATTAAAACATCATGGTTATTAGAACATCCTGGTTATTAGAACATCATGGTTGTTAGAACATCTAGAACATCATGGTTATTAGAACATCTAGAACATCATGGTTATTAGAACATCTAGAACATCATGGTTATTAGAACATCATGGTTATTAGAACATCATGGTTATTAGAACATCTAGAACATCATGGTTATTAGAACGTCATGGTTATTAGAACATCATGGTTGTTAGAACATCTAGAACATCATGGTTATTAGAACATCATGGTTATTAGAACATCATGGTTATTAGAACATCATGGTTGTTAGAACATCTAGAACATCATGGTTATTAGAACATCATGGTTATTAGAACATCATGGTTATTAGAACATCATGTTTATTAAAACATCATGGTTATTAGAACGTCATGGTTATTAGAACATCATGTTTATTAAAACATCATGGTTATTAGAACATCTAGAACATCCTGGTTATTAGAACATCATGGTTGTTAGAACATCTAGAACATCCTGGTTATTAGAACATCATGGTTATTAGAACATCTAGAACATCATGGTTATTAGAACGTCATGGTTATTAGAACATCATGGTTATTAGAACATCTAGAACATCATGGTTATTAGAACATCTAGAACATCCTGGTTATTAGAACATCATGGTTATTAGAACATCTAGAACATCATGGTTATTAGAACGTCATGGTTATTAGAACATCATGTTTATTAAAACATCATGGTTATTAGAACATCTAGAATGATCAAGAAAGAAAACATGTTAAAATCGATACCTAGTAGAATAGACTGGATGATCTACATTTTATACAGAATATACAACAACAGACAGAGAAATATAAACAATTATTGGTCAGTTTGTCATGGAAAGAGCAGGTGTTCTTAATGTTTTGTACACTCAGTGTAGACTGTGACGACCCTCCCACTCCGTCTCTTTGCTCTTGTTTTCCGTAATAGGATGTCGGTGGGCGGAGCCGGGAGAGTCGTCAGCGACATGGGACACACCTGGGCTCGGGTGTGTCCCGGGATAAATGCACCTCTTCCCCCCATTCATTGGGGAGACTCTCTCCATGCAGACACGCTGTTGGATTTTGGTTGTGGCCGTTTTGTTTGTGCTTTGGCACCTCTCAACACCCTTCATTATCACCATTTATGCACGCAACCCCTCACTTACACCACTTACACCATTGTTAATTGTATATAGTTTACTTCAGTTAATAAATAGATTTTTTGTTATTCCTTGATCCTCTCCTCCATTTTGTTACGGGCTTCGAGCCGGTTCGTGAGAATACCATTGTGAACATTTCCTCAGAATAAATAGCAGGTAATTGTGATCGAGTAGGGAGCTGAAGTGACCACTAGATGGAGGTATCAAACACCAATAAGAGACACTATACCAGTTATAGAAAACCCCTTAACAATGTTTCATTTATGACTGTTGGGTCGGAGAGTTTTTAAAAACATCCACCTGCGTTCTGTATAGCGAAGACTAAGTTCAAGATGAGCCTCCTCTACGTCAACGATTCATCTGCTGTGTATATATTCTGTATGAAATGTCATCCAGTCTTTTCTACCAGATATGGAATTATAGATTTTCAGAATGTTTTTTTAATTATTTGATCATGTGACATATAAAGTTGTTCTTGAAATAGAAGCAAGGTGTGTGTGGGTGTGGGTGTGGGTGTGTGTGTGTGTGTAAGTAAATGTACAATATTACTCTTTTTTTTTTAAATGATTAATTTAAAATACAATTGAAAGAGTTGAGAAAGAATGTCAGTGTTTAGTTAGTCTCCCGACACAGGCTTCTTTCCAGGTCTCACTGACTCGACTAGTGTTAAGGGAATCCCAGAGCCGTCCTGAACAGCTGTTTGAGGCGCTTCCTAACAAACGGTCAGGTTGTGTTCAAGTAATAGACAGTCATCACTGTAAACACAGACCTTTACATGGTCCCAGGGCGTCTACAGTGAGTCCCCCACGGCTAATAGCAGACTGTTTTAGACTGCTTTAAATTCTCTCTGTCTCTCTCTGTCTCTCTGTCTCTCTCTCTCTCTCTCTGTCTGTCTGTCTGTCTGTCTGTCTGTCTGTCTGTCTGTCTGTCTGTCTGTCTGTCTGTCTGTCTGTCTGTCTGTGTCTCTCTCTCTCTCTCTCTCTCTCTCTCTCTCTCTCCTCTCTCTCCTCTCTCTCCTCTCTCTCCTCTCTCTCCTCTCTCTCTCTCAATTTTTTTTTTTCAATTCAAGGGGCTTTATTGGCATGGGAAACATGTGTTAACATTGCCAAAGCAAGTGAGGTAGATATTATACAAAAGTGAAATAAACAATACAAATTAACAGTAAACATTACACATACAGAAGTTTCAAAACAATAAAGACATTACAAATGTTATATTATATATATACAGTGTTGTAACAATGTACAAATGGTTAAAGCACACAAGTTAAAATAAATAAGCATAAATATGGGTTGTATTTACAATGGTGTTTGTTCTTCACTGGTTGCCCTTTTCTTGTGGCAACAGGTCAATTTCTCCCAGTAGATATGGGAGTTTATCAAAATTGGATTTGTTTTCAAATTCTTTGTGGATCTGTGTAATCTGAGGGAAATATGTCTCTCTAATATGGTCATACATTGGGCAGGAGGTTAGGAAGTGCAGCTCAGTTTCCACCTCATTTTGTGGGCAGTGTGCACATAGCCTGTCTTCTCTTGAGAGCCATGTCTGCCTACGGCGGCCTTTCTCAATAGCAAGGCTATGCTCACTGAGTCTGTACATAGTCAAAGCTTTCCTTAAGTTTTTTAAGTTTTCTCTCTCTCTCTCTCTCGCTCGTGCGCTCTCTCTCGCTCGTGCGCTCTCTCTCTCTCTGTCTCTGTCTCTGTGTCTCTCTGTCTCTGTCTCTCTCTCTCTCTCTCTCTCTCTCTCTCTGTCTCTCTGTTCAATTGAATTCAATGGGCTTTATTGGCATGTTAACACTGCCAAAGCAAGTGAAATGGATAAAGAAAAGTGAAATAAACAATAAAAAGTGAACAGTAAATATTACTCTCACACAAGTTCCAAGATAATAAAGACATTTCAAATATCATATTATGTCTATATACAGTAGCAATGTGCAAATAGTTAAAATATAAAAGGGAAAATAAATAAATATGGGTTGTATTTACAATGGAGTTTGTTCTTCACTGGTCGACCTTTTCTTGTGGCAACAGGTCACACATCTTGCTGCTGTGAAGGCACACAGTGGTATTTGTGGTGGTATTTCACCCAGTAGATATGGGAGTTTATCAAAATTGGATTTGTTTTCAAATTCTTTGTGGGTCTGCGTAATCTGAGGTTAGGAAGTGCAGCTCAGTTTCCACCTCATTTTGTGGGCTGTGTGCACATAGCCTGTCTTCTCTTGAAAGCTAGGTCTGCCTTCAGGGACCTTTCTCAATAGCAATGCTATGCTCACTGTACATAGTCAAAGCTTTCCTTAAGTTTGGGTCAGTCACAGTGGTCAGGTACTCTATCACTGTGTACTCTCTGTTTAGGGACTCTTCTCTCTCTCTCTCTCTCTCACAGCCTCCTGTATGGGCTACAGGTCTCTGAAGGGTTCGTCTCTCACAGCCTCCTGTATGGGCTACAGGTCTCTGAAGGGTTCGTCTCTCACAGCCTCCTGTATGGGCTACAGGTCTCTGAAGGGTTCGTCTCTCACAGCCTCCTGTATGGGCTACAGGTCTCTGAAGGGTTCGTCTCTTACAGCCTCCTGTATGGGCTACAGGTCTCTGAAGGGTTCGTCTCTCACAGCCTCCTGTATGGGCTACAGGTCTCTGAAGGGTTCGTCTCTCACAGCCTCCTGTATGGGCTACAGGTCTCTGAAGGGTTCGTCTCTCACAGCCTCCTGTATGGGCTACAGGTCTCTGAAGGGTTCGTCTCACCCGGCCTCCTGTATGGGCTACAGGTCTCTGAAGGGTTCATCTCTCACGGCCTCCTGTATGGGCTACAGGTCTCTGAAGGGTTCGTCTCACCCGGCCTCCTGTATGGGCTACAGGTCTCTGAAGGGTTCGTCTCTCACGGCCTCAAGTATGGGCTACAGGTCTCTGAAGGGTTCGTCTCTCACAGCCTCCTGTATGGGCTACAGGTCTCTGAAGGGTTCGTCTCTCACAGCCTCCTGTATGGGCTACAGGTCTCTGAAGGGTTCGCAGGACCAGCAGTCTCATTTTGTCCCACTTCCTCGTCTTCTATTCAGGTGAGAAAGATGTAAATCAAGGTTCCATGCCAGAGATATACACAGGTGGTCACATCTGGACATGTTTTCCTTAAGGAGAGGTGGGAGAGTCTGATGCTACCTAAGGCACTGGCATGAATAAACCTAAATTATTATTTTTGTTCACCTCTATTTACCAATCTATTTTAGTCAAAGCAGGGGCCTCGACAGAGCGAGCATACCACGGTATACTAGAGTCTGTAAATACTAGAAGTGGTTTGTGCCTGTACATACAAGCTCTTAGATATCCTACCTGTTATTACCTACCTCAACCTGGACCCCACATACCTGTCTGGGGGGGGGGGGGGGGGGGGGGTTCGAGTTTGAGGTAGCTGCCAAGTATAGAAAACATAGCAGATAATAGAGGGAGCATTGTCTCAGCCAGGTACCATCTATAAGGGATATAATATGACCCAAAGGTTACCTCTGATATCCGGGGTCCGTCAGTCCATAGATGCACCAGAGTCATACATAGGATACATTCCAAGTGACACCCTATTCCCTACATAGTGCACTACTTTCTCACACGGTTATAGAGGAGGGAGGGAGAGAGAGAGGGAGAGAGAGAGAGAGAGAGAGAGAGAGAGAGAGAGAGAGAGAGAGAGAGAGAGAGAGAGAGAGAGAGAGAGTTTCTCTTGGAGACAGACAGACAGTTTCTCTTGGAGTCAGGGTCTTCAACATGTCATTTCTCAGCTTTAGTGTCAGTCTGTGGGACTGTGTGTATCTACATGACTGAATCATATCAAATCAGACATATATTATATGATTGTTTAGTCTCCAAGCTGTAGGTTTGGATGTTTTTTATAAGATCTAAGATAGTCACTCTCTCTTCACGCTTCTGCTCCAGTACACGCTCTCTCCCTGTGTGTGTCCCCTTGCTTCTGTTAGTCAGATAGTCTTTCAGTCTAGAAGAGCACTTCTCTCTCTCTCTCTCTCTCTCTCAGCCTGTCCTTTTTCAGAACCACCCGACTTCAAAGCAGGAGAAGACAACAAAAGAAAGAAGCATTGAGAGAAAGGCGGATAGAGAGACAGACAGAGGTAGAAAACATAGAGAGATGGAGAATGATAGATAGAGACAGACAAAGAGAGCGGAGGCAGAGAGACAGAGAGAGGGGAGGCAGAGAGAGAAAGACAGAGAGAGGGGAGGCAGAGAGAGAGGAAGACATAGAGAGGGGAGGCAGAGAGAGAGGAAGACATAGAGAGGGGAGGCAGAGAGAGAAAAACAGAGAGAGGGGAGGCAGAGAGAGAGGAAGACATAGAGAGCGGAGGCAGAGAGAGAGGAAGACATAGAGAGCGGAGGCAGAGAGAGAGAGAAAGACTGAGAGAGCGGAGGCAGAGAGAGAGAGAAAGACTGAGAGAGCGGAGGCAGAGAGAGAGAGAAAGACTGAGAGAGCGGAGGCAGAGAGAGAGGAAGACATAGAGAGCGGAGGCAGAGAGAGAGGAAGACAGAGAGCGGAGGCAGAGAGAGAGAGAAAGACAGAAGGGGAGGCAGAGAGAGAGAGAGACAGACAGAAGGGGACCACCAGGAGTGTGTGAATAATGTTTTTGAGGAGCTTAACAGAGACCAAACAGGAACATGTAGGTACCTGCCCTCTCAGTCAATCATCAAAATGTTCCCGCCACTACCCCCTCCTTCACTCCCCCTCCCTTCACTCCCCCTCATCACTCCCTCACCCCATTCCCCCCTCCTTCACTCCCCCTCATCACTCCTGCCCCTCCCCCCTCCCTCTCATTCCCCTCACACCCCTCCTCCCTCCGTCACCCCTACATCTCACCCTCCTTCGCTCACTCCCAACACCCCCCCCATACCCCTCACCCCAAACACACTGTCCTCTCGTCGGGACTTCAAACACATCATACCACAATGCAACAGGAGTCTCTCAGACAGGCTATCTGATCACATCATACCACAATGCAACAGGATTCTCTCAGACAAGCTATCTGATCGGGAGCATGAGGGAAAGCTTCCCAGGAATGGCGGTCTGTGTTCACAAAGCATCTCGGAGTCAAAATATAACCACAACGTGCAACAATTTCAAAGATTTTACGGAGTTATAGTTCATATCAGGAAATTAGTCAATGGAAATGAATTCATTAGGCCCTAATCTATGGATTTCACATGACTGGGAATACAGATATACATCTGTTGGTCACAGACACCCTTAAAGTTAGAAAACCAGTCAGTATCTGGTGTGACAAACATTTGCCTCAAGCAGGGCGACACATCTCTTTCACATAGAGTTGATCAGGCTGTTGATTGCGGCCTGTGGAATGTGGAATGTTGTCCCACTCCTCTTCAATGGCTGTGCGAAGTTGCTGGATATTGGCAGGAACCAGGGAACAGTGGGTTAACTGCCTTGCTCAGGGCCCAGGGAACAGCGGGTTAACTGCCTTGCTCAGGGCCCGGGGAACAGTGGGTTAACTGCCTTGCTCAGGGCCCGGGGAACAGTGGGTTAACTGCCTTGCTCAGGGGCAGAGAGACAGATTTTAACCTTGTCAGCTCAGGGATTCGATCCAGCAACCTTTCAGTTATGGGCCCAACGCTCTAACCACTAGGCTACCTGATTTAGATTTTTAGTTCAGTGTAAAAGGAGAGTGTAGGTAATAGTAGATAGTGTAGGTAATAGTAGATAGTGTAGGTAATAGTAGATAGTGTAGGTAATAGTAGATAGTGTAGGTAATAGTAGATAGTGTAGGTAATAGGGTCTGTAGATAGTGTAGGTAATAGTAGATAGTGTAGGTAATAGTAGATAGTGTAGGTAATAGTAGATAGTGTAGGTAATAGTATATAGTGTAGGTAATAGTAGATAGTGTAGGTAATAGTAGATAGTGTAGGTAATAGTAGATAGTGTAGGTAATAGTAGATAGTGTAGGTAATAGTAGATAGTGTAGGTAATAGTATATAGTGTAGGTAATAGTAGATAGTGTAGGTAATAGTAGATAGTGTAGGTAATAGTAGATAGTGTAGGTAATAGTAGAGAGTGTAGGTAATAGTAGAGAGTGTAGGTAATAGTAGATAGTGTAGGTAATAGGGTCTGTAGATAGTGTAGGTAATAGTAGATAGTGTAGGTTATAGTAGATAGTGTAGGTAATAGTAGATAGTGTAGGTAATAGTAGAGAGTGTAGGTAATAGTAGAGAGTGTAGGTAATAGTAGATAGTGTAGGTAATAGTAGATAGTGTAGGTAATAGTAGATAGTGTAGGTAATAGTAGATAGTGTAGGTAATAGTAGATAGTGTAGGTAATAGTAGATAGTGTAGGTAATAGGGTCTGTAGATAGTGTAGGTAATAGTATATAGTGTAGGTAATAGTAGATAGTGTAGGTAATAGGGTCTGTAGATAGTGTAGGTAATAGTAGATAGTGTAGGTAATAGTAGATAGTGTAGGTAATAGGGTCTGTAGATAGTGTAGGTAATAGTAGATAGTGTAGGTAATAGTAGATAGTGTAGGTAATAGTAGATAGTGTAGGTAATAGTAGATAGTGTAGGTAATAGGGTCTGTAGATAGTGTAGGTAATAGTAGATAGTGTAGGTAATAGGGTCTGTAGATAGTGTAGGTAATAGTAGATAGTGTAGGTAATAGTAGATAGTGTAGGTAATAGTAGATAGTGTAGGTAATAGGGTCTGTAGATAGTGTAGGTAATAGTAGATAGTGTAGGTAATAGTAGATAGTGTAGGTAATAGGGTCTGTAGATAGTGTAGGTAATAGGGTCTGTAGATAGTGTAGGTAATAGTAGATAGTGTAGGTAATAGTAGATAGTGTAGGTTATAGTAGATAGTGTAGGTAATAGTAGATAGTGTAGGTAATAGTAGATAGTGTAGGTAATAGGGTCTGTAGATAGTGTAGGTAATAGGGTCTGTAGATAGTGTAGGTAATAGTAGATAGTGTAGGTAATAGTAGATAGTGTAGGTAATAGTAGATAGTGTAGGTAATAGTAGATAGTGTAGGTAATAGGGTCTGTAGATAGTGTAGGTAATAGGGTCTGTAGATAGTGTAGGTAATAGGGTCTGTAGATAGTGTAGGTAATAGTAGATAGTGTAGGTAATAGTAGATAGTGTAGGTTATAGTAGATAGTGTAGGTAATAGTAGATAGTGTAGGTAATAGTAGATAGTGTAGGTAATAGGGTCTGTAGATAGTGTAGGTAATAGTAGATAGTGTAGGTAATAGTAGATAGTGTAGGTAATAGGGTCTGTAGATAGTGTAGGTAATAGGGTCTGTAGATAGTGTAGGTAATAGGGTCTGTAGATAGTGTAGGTAATAGTAGAGAGTGTAGGTAATAGTAGATAGTGTAGGTAATAGTAGATAGTGTAGGTAATAGTATATAGTGTAGGTAATAGTAGATAGTGTAGGTAATAGTAGATAGTGTAGGTTATAGTAGATAGTGTAGGTAATAGTAGATAGTGTAGGTAATAGTAGATAGTGTAGGTAATAGTAGATAGTGTAGGTAATAGTAGATAGGGTAGGTATTAGGGTCTGTAGATAGTGTAGGTAATAGTAGATAGTGTAGGTAATAGTAGATAGTGTAGGTAATAGTAGATAGTGTAGGTAATAGTAGATAGTGTAGGTAATTGTAGATAGGGTAGGTAATAGGGTCTGTAGATAGTGTAGCTAATAGTAGATAGTGTAGGTAATAGTAGAGAGTGTAGGTAATAGTAGAGAGTGTAGGTAATAGTAGAGAGTGTAGGTAATAGTAGATAGTGTAGGTAATAGTAGATAGTGTAGGTAATAGTAGATAGTGTAGGTAATAGGGTCTGTAGATAGTGTAGGTAATAGTAGAGAGTGTAGGTAATAGTAGAGAGTGTAGGTAATAGTAGATAGGGTAGGTAATAGGGTCTGTAGATAGTGTAGCTAATAGTAGATAGTGTAGGTAATAGGGTCTGTAGATAGTGTAGGTAATAGTAGATAGTGTAGGTAATAGGGTCTGTAGATAATGTAGGTAATAGTAGATAGTGTAGGTAATAGTAGATAGTGTAGGTAATAGGGTCTGTAGATAATGTAGGTAATAGTAGATAGTGTAGGTAATAGTAGATAGGGTAGATAATAGGGTCTGTAGATAGTGTAGGTAATAGTAGATAGGGTAGGTAATAGTAGATAGTGTAGGTAATAGGGTCTGTAGATAGTGTAGGTAATAGTAGATAGTGTAGGTAATAGTAGATAGTGTAGGTAATAGTATATAGTGTAGGTAATAGTAGATAGTGTAGGTAATAGGGTCTGTAGATAGTGTAGGTAATAGGGTCTGTAGATAATGTAGGTAATAGTAGATAGTGTAGGTAATAGGGTCTGTAGATAGTGTAGGTAATAGTAGATAGTGTAGGTAATAGTAGATAGTGTAGGTAATAGGGTCTGTAGATAATGTAGGTAATAGTAGATAGTGTAGGTAATAGTATATAGTGTAGGTAATAGTAGATAGTGTAGGTAATAGTATATAGTGTAGGTAATAGTAGATAGTGTAGGTAATAGTAGATAGTGTAGGTAATAGTAGATAGTGTAGGTAATAGTAGATAGGGTAGGTAATAGGGTCTGTAGATAGTGTAGGTAATAGTAGATAGTGTAGGTAATAGTAGATAGTGTAGGTAATAGGGTCTGTAGATAGTTTAGGTAATAGTAGATAGTGTAGGTAATAGTAGATAGTGTAGGTAATAGTAGATAGTGTAGGTAATAGGGTCTGTAGATAGTGTAGGTAATAGTAGATAGTGTAGGTAATAGTAGATAGTGTAGGTAATAGGGTCTGTAGATAGTGTAGGTAATAGTAGAGAGTGTAGGTAATAGTAGATAGTGTAGGTAATAGTAGATAGTGTAGGTAATAGTAGATAGTGTAGGTAATAGTAGATAGTGTAGGTAATAGTAGATAGTGTAGGTAATAGGGTCTGTAGATAGTGTAGGTAATAGTAGATAGTGTAGGTAATAGTAGATAGTGTAGGTAATAGTAGATAGTGTAGGTAATAGGGTCTGTAGATAGTGTAGGTAATAGTAGATAGTGTAGGTAATAGTAGATAGTGTAGGTAATAGGGTCTGTAGATAGTGTAGGTAATAGTAGATAGTGTAGGTAATAGGGTCTGTAGATAGTGTAGGTAATAGTAGATAGTGTAGGTAATAGTAGATAGTGTAGGTAATAGTAGATAGTGTAGGTAATAGTAGATAGTGTAGGTAATAGTAGATAGTGTAGGTAATAGTAGATAGGGTAGGTAATAGGGTCTGTAGATAGTGTAGGTTATAGTAGATAGTGTAGGTAATAGTAGATAGTGTAGGTAATAGTAGATAGTGTAGGTAATAGTAGATAGTGTAGGTAATAGTATATAGTGTAGGTAATAGTAGATAGTGTAGGTAATAGGGTCTGTAGATAGTGTAGGTAATAGTAGATAGTGTAGGTAATAGTAGATAGTGTAGGTAATAGTAGATAGGGTAGGTAATAGGGTCTGTAGATAGTGTAGGTAATAGTAGATAGTGTAGGTAATAGTAGATAGTGTAGGTAATAGTAGATAGGGTAGGTAATAGGGTCTGTAGATAGTGTAGGTAATAGTAGATAGTGTAGGTAATAGTAGATAGTGTAGGTAATAGTAGATAGTGTAGGTAATAGTAGATAGTGTAGGTAATAGGGTCTGTAGATAGTGTAGGTAATAGTAGATAGTGTAGGTAATAGTAGATAGTGTAGGTAATAGTAGATAGTGTAGGTAATAGTAGATAGTGTAGGTAATAGGGTCTGTAGATAGTGTAGGTAATAGTAGATAGTGTAGGTAATAGTAGATAGTGTAGATAATAGTAGATAGTGTAGGTAATAGGGTCTGTAGATAGTGTAGGTAATAGGGTCTGTAGATATTGTAGGTAATAGTAGATAGTGTAGGTAATAGTAGATAGTGTAGGTAATAGGGTCTGTAGATAGTGTAGGTAATAGTAGATAGTGTAGGTAATAGTAGATAGTGTAGGTAATAGTAGATAGTGTGGGTAATAGGGTCTGTAGATATTGTAGGTAATAGTAGATAGTGTAGGTAATAGTAGATAGTGTAGGTAATAGGGTCTGTAGATAGTGTAGGTAATAGTAGATAGTGTGGGTATTAGGGTCTGTAGATAGTGTAGGTAATAGTAGATAGTGTAGGTAATAGTATATAGTGTAGGTAATAGTAGATAGTGTAGGTAATAGTAGATAGTGTAGGTAATAGTAGATAGTGTAGGTAATAGGGTCTGTAGATAGTGTAGGTAATAGTAGATAGTGTAGGTAATAGTATATAGTGTAGGTAATAGTAGATAGTGTAGGTAATAGGGTCTGTAGATAGTGTAGGTAATAGTAGATAGTGTAGGTATTAGGGTCTGTAGATAGTGTAGGTAATAGTAGATAGTGTAGGTAATAGTATATAGTGTAGGTAATAGTAGATAGTGTAGGTAATAGGGTCTGTAGATAGTGTAGGTAATAGTAGATAGTGTAGGTAATAGTATATAGTGTAGGTAATAGTAGATAGTGTAGGTAATAGGGTCTGTAGATAGTGTAGGTAATAGTAGATAGTGTAGGTAATAGTATATAGTGTAGGTAATAGTAGATAGTGTAGGTAATAGGGTCTGTAGATAGTGTAGGTAATAGTAGATAGTGTAGGTAATAGTAGATAGTGTAGGTAATAGTAGATAGTGTAGGTAATAGTAGATAGTGTAGGTAATAGGGTCTGTAGATAGTGTAGGTAATAGTAGATAGTGTAGCTAATTGTAGATAGTGTAGGTAATAGTAGATAGTGTAGGTAATAGTAGATAGTGTAGGTATTAGGGTCTGTAGATAGTGTAGGTAATAGTAGATAGTGTAGGTAATAGTAGATAGTGTAGGTAATAGTAGATAGTGTAGGTAATAGTAGATAGGGTAGGTAATAGTAGATAGTGTAGGTAATAGTAGATAGTGTAGGTAATAGTAGATAGTGTAGGTAATAGTAGATAGTGTAGGTAATAGTAGATAGTGTAGGTAATAGTAGATAGTGTAGGTAATAGTAGATAGTGTAGGTAATAGTAGATAGTGTAGGTAATAGGGTCTGTAGATAGTGTAGGTAATAGTAGATAGTGTAGGTAATAGTAGATAGTGTAGGTAATAGGGTCTGTAGATAGTGTAGGTAATAGTAGATAGTGTAGGTAATAGTAGATAGTGTAGGTAATAGTAGATAGTGTAGGTATTAGGGTCTGTAGATAGTGTAGGTAATAGTAGATAGTGTAGGTAATAGTAGATAGTGTAGGTATTAGGGTCTGTAGATAGGGTAGGTAATAGTAGATAGTGTAGGTAATAGTAGATAGTGTAGGTAATAGTAGATAGTGTAGGTAATAGTAGATAGTGTAGGTAATAGGGTCTGTAGATAGTGTAGGTAATAGTAGATAGTGTAGGTAATAGTAGATAGTGTAGGTAATAGTAGATAGTGTAGGTAATAGGGTCTGTAGATAGTGTAGGTAATAGGGTCTGTAGATAGTGTAGGTAATAGGTAATAGTAGAGAGTGTAGGTAATAGTAGATAGTGTAGGTAATAGTAGATAGTGTAGGTAATAGTAGATAGTGTAGGTAATAGTAGATAGTGTAGGTAATAGGGTCTGTAGATAGTGTAGGTAATAGTAGAGAGTGTAGGTAATAGTAGAGAGTGTAGGTAATAGTAGATAGGGTAGGTAATAGGGTCTGTAGATAGTGTAGGTAATAGTAGATAGTGTAGGTAATAGGGTCTGTAGATAGTGTAGGTAATAGTAGATAGTGTAGGTAATAGGGTCTGTAGATAGTGTAGGTAATAGTAGATAGTGTAGGTAATAGTAGATAGGGTAGGTAATAGGGTCTGTAGATAGTGTAGGTAATAGTAGATAGTGTAGGTTATAAGTAGATAGTGTAGGTAATAGTAGATAGTGTAGGTAATAGTAGATAGGGTAGGTAATAGGGTCTGTAGATAGTGTAGGTAATAGGGTCTGTAGATAGTGTAGGTAATAGTAGATAGTGTAGGTAATAGTAGATAGTGTAGGTAATAGTAGATAGTGTAGGTAATAGTAGATAGTGTAGGTAATAGTAGATAGTGTAGGTTATAGTAGATAGTGTAGGTAATAGGGTCTGTAGATAGTGTAGGTAATAGTAGATAGTGTAGGTAATAGTAGATAGTGTAGGTAATAGTAGATAGTGTAGGTAATAGGGTCTGTAGATAGTGTAGGTAATAGTAGATAGTGTAGGTAATAGTAGATAGTGTAGGTAATAGTAGATAGTGTAGGTAATAGTAGATAGTGTAGGTAATAGGGTCTGTAGATAGTGTAGGTAATAGTAGATAGTGTAGGTAATAGTAGATAGTGTAGGTAATAGTAGATAGTGTAGGTAATAGTAGATAGTGTAGGTAATAGGGTCTGTAGATAGTGTAGGTAATAGTAGATAGTGTAGGTAATAGTAGATAGTGTAGGTAATAGTAGATAGGGTAGGTAATAGGGTCTGTAGATAGTGTAGGTAATAGTAGATAGTGTAGGTAATAGTAGATAGTGTAGGTAATAGGGTCTGTAGATAGTGTAGGTAATAGTAGATAGTGTAGGTAATAGTAGATAGTGTAGGTAATAGGTAATAGTAGATAGTGTAGGTAATAGTAGATAGTGTAGATAATAGTAGATAGTGTAGGTAATAGTAGATAGTGTAGGTAATAGTAGATAGTGTAGGTATTAGGGTCTGTAGATAGTGTAGGTAATAGTAGATAGTGTAGGTAATAGTATATAGTGTAGGTAATAGTAGATAGTGTAGGTAATAGTAGATAGTGTAGGTAATAGGGTCTGTAGATAGTGTAGGTAATAGTAGATAGTGTAGGTAATAGTAGATAGGGTAGGTAATAGTAGATAGTGTAGGTAATAGTAGATAGTGTAGGTAATAGTAGATAGTGTAGGTAATAGGGTCTGTAGATAGTGTAGGTAATAGTAGATAGTGTAGGTAATAGTAGATAGTGTAGGTAATAGTAGATAGTGTAGGTAATAGTATATAGTGTAGGTAATAGTAGATAGTGTAGGTAATAGTATATAGTGTAGGTAATAGTAGATAGTGTAGGTAATAGGGTCTGTAGATAGTGTAGGTAATAGTAGATAGTGTAGGTAATAGTAGATAGTGTAGGTAATAGTATATAGTGTAGGTAATAGTAGATAGTGTAGGTAATAGGGTCTGTAGATAGTGTAGGTAATAGTAGATAGTTTAGGTAATAGTAGATAGTGTAGGTAATAGTATATAGTGTAGGTAATAGTAGATAGTGTAGGTAATAGGGTCTGTAGATAGTGTAGGTAATAGTAGATAGTTTAGGTAATAGTAGATAGTGTAGGTAATAGTAGATAGTGTAGGTAATAGTATATAGTGTAGGTAATAGTAGATAGTGTAGGTAATAGTAGATAGTGTAGGTAATAGGGTCTGTAGATAGTGTAGGTAATAGTAGATAGTGTAGGTAATAGTAGATAGTGTAGGTAATAGTAGATAGTGTAGGTAATAGGGTCTGTAGATAGTGTAGGTAATAGTAGATAGTGTAGGTAATAGTATATAGTGTAGGTAATAGTAGATAGTGTAGGTAATAGGGTCTGTAGATAGTGTAGGTAATAGTAGATAGTGTAGGTATTAGGGTCTGTAGATAGTGTAGGTAATAGTAGATAGTGTAGGTAATAGTATATAGTGTAGGTAATAGTAGATAGTGTAGGTAATAGGGTCTGTAGATAGTGTAGGTAATAGTAGATAGTGTAGGTAATAGTATATAGTGTAGGTAATAGTAGATAGTGTAGGTAATAGGGTCTGTAGATAGTGTAGGTAATAGTAGATAGTGTAGGTAATAGTATATAGTGTAGGTAATAGTAGATAGTGTAGGTAATAGGGTCTGTAGATAGTGTAGGTAATTGTAGATAGTGTAGGTAATAGTAGATAGTGTAGGTATTAGGGTCTGTAGATAGTGTAGGTAATAGTAGATAGTGTAGGTAATAGTAGATAGTGTAGGTAATAGTAGATAGTGTAGGTAATAGGGTCTGTAGATAGTGTAGGTAATAGTAGATAGTGTAGGTAATAGTAGATAGTGTAGGTAATAGTAGATAGTGTAGGTAATAGTATATAGTGTAGGTAATAGTAGATAGTGTAGGTAATAGTAGATAGTGTAGGTAATAGTAGATAGTGTAGGTAATAGGGTCTGTAGATAGTGTAGGTAATAGTAGATAGTGTAGGTAATAGTAGATAGTGTAGGTAATAGTAGATAGTGTAGGTAATAGGGTCTGTAGATAGTGTAGGTAATAGTAGATAGTGTAGGTAATAGTAGATAGTGTAGGTAATAGTAGATAGTGTAGGTAATAGTAGATAGTGTAGGTAATAGTAGATAGTGTAGGTAATAGTAGATAGTGTAGGTAATAGGGTCTGTAGATAGTGTAGGTAATAGTAGAGAGTGTAGGTAATAGTAGATAGGGTAGGTAATAGTAGATAGTGTAGGTAATAGTAGATAGTGTAGGTAATAGTAGATAGTGTAGGTAATAGTAGATAGTGTAGGTAATAGTAGATAGTGTAGGTAATAGTAGATAGGGTAGGTAATATGGTCTGTAGATAGTGTAGGTAATAGGTAGGTAATAGTAGATAGTGTAATAGTAGATAGTGTAGGTAATAGTAGATAGTGTAGGTAATAGGGTCTGTAGATAGTGTAGGTAATAGTAGATAGTGTAGGTAATAGTAGATAGTGTAGGTAATAGTAGATAGTGTAGGTAATAGGGTCTGTAGATAGTGTAGGTAATAGTAGATAGTGTAGGTAATAGTAGATAGTGTAGGTAATAGTAGATAGTGTAGGTAATAGTAGAGAGTGTAGGTAATAGTAGATAGTGTAGGTAATAGTAGATAGTGTAGGTAATAGTAGATAGGGTAGGTAATAGGGTCTGTAGATAGTGTAGGTAATAGTAGATAGTGTAGGTAATAGTAGATAGTGTAGGTAATAGTATATAGTGTAGGTAATAGGTAATAGTAGATAGTGTAGGTAATAGTAGATAGTGTAGGTAATAGGGTCTG
This sequence comes from Salvelinus namaycush, assembly GCF_016432855.1. Classification (NCBI taxonomy): domain Eukaryota; kingdom Metazoa; phylum Chordata; class Actinopteri; order Salmoniformes; family Salmonidae; genus Salvelinus; species Salvelinus namaycush. Next base: position 49,157,605 of record NC_052322.1, read on the forward strand.
TAGATAGTGTAGGTAATAGGGTCTGTAGATAGTGTAGGTAATAGTAGATAGTGTAGGTAATAGTAGATAGGGTAGGTAATAGTATATAGTGTAGGTAATAGTAGATAGTGTAGGTAATAGTAGATAGTGTAGGTAATAGTAGATAGTGTAGGTAATAGTAGATAGTGTAGGTAATAGTAGATAGTGTAGGTAATAGTATATAGTGTAGGTAATAGTAGATAGGGTAGGTAATAGTAGAGAGTGTAGGTAATAGGGTCTGTAGATAGTGTAGGTAATAGTAGATAGTGTAGGTAATAGTAGATAGTGTAGGTAATAGTAGATAGTGTAGGTAATAGTAGATAGTGTAGGTAATAGGGTCTGTAGATAGTGTAGGTAATAGTAGATAGTGTAGGTAATAGTAGATAGTGTAGGTAATAGTAGATAGTGTAGGTAATAGTAGATAGTGTAGGTAATAGGGTCTGTAGATAGTGTAGGTAATAGGGTCTGTAGATAGTGTAGGTAATAGTAGATAGTGTAGGTAATAGTAGATAGTGTAGGTAATAGTAGATAGTGTAGGTAATAGTAGATAGTGTAGGTAATAGTAGATAGTGTAGGTAATAGTAGATAGTGTAGGTAATAGTAGATAGTGTAGGTAATAGTAGATAGTGTAGGTAATAGTAGATAGTGTAGGTAATAGTAGATAGTGTAGGTAATAGTAGATAGTGTAGGTAATAGTAGATAGTGTAGGTAATAGTAGAGAGTGTAGGTAATAGTAGATAGTGTAGGTAATAGTAGATAGTGTAGGTAATAGTAGATAGTGTAGGTAATAGTATATAGTGTAGGTAATAGTAGATAGTGTAGGTAATAGTAGAGAGTGTAGGTAATAGTAGATAGTGTAGGTAATAGTAGATAGTGTAGGTAATAGTAGATAGTGTAGGTAATAGTAGATAATGTAGGTAATAGTAGATAGTGTAGGTAATAGGGTCTGTAGATAGTGTAGGTAATAGTAGATAGTGTAGGTAATAGTAGATAGTGTAGATAATAGTAGATAGTGTAGGTAATAGGGTCTGTAGATAGTGTAGGTAATAGTAGATAGTGTAGGTAATAGTAGATAGTGTAGGTAATAGTAGATAGTGTAGGTAATAGTAGATAGTGTAGGTAATAGGGTCTGTAGATAGTGTAGGTAATAGTAGATAGTGTAGGTAATAGTAGATAGTGTAGGTAATAGTAGATAGTGTAGGTAATAGGGTCTGTAGATAATGTAGGTAATATGGCTGTAGATAGTGTAGGTAACCCTAACCCTTCTCCTCCTCCCCCCTCATCTTCTCCTACCTCCCTCTTCTACCCCTCCCTCATCTTCTCCTCCCTCCCTCTTCTCCGCCCTCCCTCCCTCCCTCCCTCCCTCCCTCCCTCCCTCCCTCCCTCCCTCCCTCCCTCCCTCCCTCCCTCTTCTCCACTCCCTAACCTCTTCTCCTCCCTCCTTCTTCTCCTCCACCCTCCCTCTTCTCCTCCCTCTCTCCCTCCCTCTCTCTCCTCCTCCCTCTCCTCCTCCCTCCTCCCTCTCCTCCTCCCTCTCCCTCTCCTCCTCCTCCTTCCCCTTCCCCACTCCCTCCCTCTTCTCCTCCTCCCTCTTCTTCTCCCTCCTCTCCTCCTCCTCCCTCTTCTCCTCCTCCCTCTTCTCCCTCCCTCCCTCCCTCCCTCCCTCCCTCCCTCCCTCCCTCCCTCCCTCCCTCCCTCCCTCCCTCCCTCCCTCCTCTTCTCCTCCCTCTCTCCTCCCTCTCTCCTCCCTATCCTCTCATACTCTGAGTAAGCGTCCTTGTAGTCCGTCTGGCCCTGTAGATGTTAACCTGTGTTAAGGTCTCACATCCGCTCCGGAGAGAGAGATCAGTCAGGAATGCGGTTGTTTAGAAGTGAATGGATCAACACATTGAGACTCGATCAACCCTGTTGGCTGACCTCTGGTAGTTTGCTGTTATACTGCTCAGACAGAGGTCACAGGGCAACGTGTGTGTGTGTGTGTGTGTGTGTGTGTGTGTGTGTGTGTGTGTGTGTGTGTGTGTGTGTGTGTGTGTGTGTGTGTGTGTGTGTGTGTGTGTGTGTGTGTGTGTGTGTGTGTGTGTGTGTGTGTGTGTGTGTGTGTGTGTGTGTGTGTGTGTGGATATAGATACTTTTGTACCTGTTTCCTCCAGCATCTTCACAAGGTCCTTTGCTGTTGTTCTGGGATTGATTTGCACTTTTCGCAGCAAAGTACGTTCATCTCTAGGAGACAGAACGCGTCTCCTTCCTGAGCGGTATGACGGCTGCGTGGTCCCATGGTGTTTATACTTGCGTACTATTGTTTGTACAGATGAACGTGGTACCTTCAGGCATTTTTAAATTGCTCCCAAGGATGAACCAGATTTATGGGGGTCTACAATTTTCTTTCTGAGGTCTTGGTGGATTTCTTTTGATTTCCCCATGATGTCAAGCAAAGAGGCACTGAGTTTGAAGGTAGGCCTTGAAATACATCCACAGGTACACCTTCAATTGACTCAAATTATGTCAATTAGCCTATCAGAAGCTTCTAAAGCCATGACATCATTTTCTGAAATGTTCCAAGCTGTTTAAAGGCACAGTCAACTTAGTGTATGTAAACTTCTGACCCACTGGAATTGTGATAGAGTGAATTATAAGTGAAATAATCTGTCTGTAAACAATTTTTGGAAAAATGACTTGTGTCATGCACAAAGTAGATGTCCTAACCGACTTGCCAAAACTATCGTTTGTTAACAAGAAATGTGTGGAGTGGTTGAAAAACGATTTTTAATGACTCCAACCTAAGTGTATGTAAACTTCTGTCTTCAACTGTATAATGTTTGACTAAAACGTAACAATTTCAAACCTTACTTACATTTGTATAGGATGATTACGCATCTCTCTACTATGTGTGGTAATACTTGGGAACAGATGACTTAATATAACATCACTTGGAGCTGATTTCCTGGTGTTTTTACACTCTTTTATGTCCAACAATGATAATTTCACACACACCAATAAAACTTGGGGGGCCAAATAAAACCACCTACGGGCCAAATTCGGCCCGCGGGAGTTGGGGAACCCTGCACGAGGCTATATATTTTTGGGTACAGGACCTATATATCCATAGATTGCATTTGGATTAACTAGTACAGTGTTATTTAGGTTATTCGTTCTGACATTCTTGATTTCTTGTTTTATATTTTTTTCTTTATTATTATTTGTGTATATTTACATTTTACTGCACCGTTGGGGAGCTTTTCGCTGCAACCGCTATAACATCTGTGTACGCGACCCAATACACTTTTATTTTATTTGAGCCAGTCAACCTTTGCGGTGAGCTACCTCGTTCAGCCACTAAGGGCAGAAAGAGAGAGGGAATTGAATTGGGAGAGTTAGGGGAGGGAGAGAGAACAGAGCACAGATAGTTAGGTGCCCGCCCGAGCGAGAGATACACAGCCGCAACAGCAACAGCAGAGCGCATCGACTGTTCTGCACTTCTTCACCGCGCAACGATTCGGAGTTCAACTCTAATTTATATCGTTTGTTATATTGCTATAACTCCGATGGTAGCCTACTTTGTAACAACACAGTAAGATTATAATATCGGCTGTTCTTTTCTTGAACATTTCTATTAGTTTGTCCGTTGTAGCCTAGTCGCCTATTTATCTAACGAACCGCAGAGTTAGAGCGCCGACAGGTGAAGATGGCGAGGGGACTGGTGTTGGGGACTGTATCCCCGGCGGCTGGCGGCCCTACACAGTTTGCGTTGCTGCTGTTATACCCCCTAATCTGCGGCCTCTCGGCGCAGGGCCAGGAAGTGCCCACCAACGGGGTGAATGGCTACAACCTGCATCCACCTTATTTTAACCTGGCGGAAGGGACCAAAATCACGGCGACGGCGACCTGCGGAGAGGGGGACAATGGAAGGTCGATACACGACTTGTATTGCAAGCTGGTCGGGGGGCCAGTGTCAGGGGACCCGAGTCACCAGAGCCAAACTATCCAAGTAAGAACTTGAGCTATATTTTATGCAACCTGTCTTTGTTATTATAGGCTAATCCATTGGGCACAGCACCTCATTTCAACGTGGTTCAATGGTGTACAACACACCCTAGCAGCCCCTGTAATGCGGGTGGCCCCACGGCCTCTGGCGGCCCCCAACCCAAAATAATAAAATACAAAAACCTGGAGGTCGGTCGGCCCCCACCCTTTCCCCAGATAGCATATGAACAGGTCATACGCCAATTACCAAAATGTTTAGAATTACAGGAAATCAGCTGTAAAACTGATAAATGTTCTCCCGGCCTCATGGCAAAATGTTTAAAATTACAGGAAATCAGCTGTAAACTGATAAATGTTCTCCGGGCCTCATGGCAAAATGTTTAAAATTACAGGAAATCAGCTGTAAACTGATAAATGTTCTCCGGGCCTCATGGCAAAATGTTTAAAATTACAGGAAATCAGCTGTAAACTGATAAATGTTCTCCGGGCCTCATGGCAAAATGTTTAAAATTACAGGAAATCAGCTGTAAACTGATAAATGTTCTCCCGGCCTCATGGCAAAATGTTTAAAATTACAGGAAATCAGCTGTAAACTGATAAATGTTCTCCCGGCCTCATGGCAAAATGTGTAGAATAGCAAGAAATGTGCTTTAAAAATTCAAACATTCTCTCAGAGAATTTCATTTGCTCTGTTAAAATGACTTTGCTAGCAACAATGAATAGATTTAGTTATTAAGAGATCTCTCTCAATGATCGTTGTCACAATGATCGTTAGCACATTGGTTGAAGTCAGTGACACATTTTAAAGCTTGGTTAAAACTCTGGATGGGAGACCAATTGAATAGCTGTAGTTAGATCAACTCTCCAGTAGGAGGTGCTGTAATGTAGATAGATCAACTCTCCAGTAGGAGGTGCTGTAGATAGATCATCTCTCCAGTAGGAGGTGCTGTATAGATCAACTCTCCAGTAGGAGGTGCTGTAGATAGATCAACTCTCCAGTAGGAGGTGCTGTAGATAGACCAACTCTCCAGTAGGAGGTGCTGTAATGTAGGTACATCAACTCTCCAGTAGGAGGTGCTGTAATGTAGGTACATCAACTCTCCAGTAGGAGGTGCTGTAGATAGATCAACTCTCCAGTAGGAGGTGCTGTAGGTAGATCAACTCTCCAGTAGGAGGTGCTGTAGGTAGATCAACTCTCCAGTAGGAGGTGCTATAGGTAGATCAACTCTCCAGTAGGAGGTGCTGTAGATAGATCAACTCTCCAGTAGGAGGTGCTGTAGGTAGATCAACTCTCCAGTAGGAGGTGCTGTAGGTAGATCAACTCTCCAGTAGGAGGTGCTGTAGGTAGATCAACTCTCCAGTAGGAGGTGCTGTATAGATCAACTCTCCAGTAGGAGGTGCTGTAGATAGATCAACTCTCCAGTAGGAGGTGCTGTAGATAGATCAACTCTCCAGTAGGAGGTGCTGTAGATAGATCAACTCTCCAGTAGGAGGTGCTGTAGATAGATCAACTCTCCAGTAGGAGGTGCTGTAGATAGATCAACTCTCCAGTAGGAGGTGCTGTAGATAGATCAACTCTCCAGTAGGGGGTGCTACCCAGCCTGAAGTTATTTTTCTTCTGAATGTGGATAATATAGATACATAATGTTGAAAATCTGATGTTGTTTCAAAGGTAAAAATTCAACATATTTTATACAAAAGGTTTGTCTGTGTTGAAAATTGGTTAGAATGATGACATAATCCTGTGGTTGAAATTCCACCCTAAAAAACAACAGTTGATTGCTTTTTTCAAATCCAATGTATTTTCCACAAAGATTCCACGTCACAATACGTTGTTGAAACAACGTTGATTAAACCAGTTTGTGCCCAGTGGGGTTTTACCTGCTTGGATAAAACAAGGCTAGTTTTTAAAAAATGAACTTAATGCCTATAACTAACTAAAAAGTTGTTCATCAATCAATCAATAAATCAAATGTATTTATAAAGTCCTTCTTACTTCAGCTGATGTCACAAAGTGCTGTACAGAAACCCAGCCTAAAACCCCAAACAGCAAGCAATGCAGGTGTAGAAGCACGGTGGCTAGGAAAAACTCCCTAGAAAGGCCCAGAACCTAGGAAGAAACCTAGAGAGGAACCAGGCTCTGAGGGGTGGCCAGTCCTCTTCTGGCTGTGCCGGGTGGAGATTATAACAGAACATGGCCAAGATGTTCAAACGTTCATAGATGACCAGCAGGGTCAAATATTAATAATCACAGTGGTTGTCGAGGGTGCAACAGGTCAGCACCTCAGGAGTAAATGTCAGTTGGCTTTTCATAGCCGATCATTCAGAGTTAGAGACAGCAGGTGCGGTAGAGAGAGAGAGTTGAAAACAGCAGGTCTGGGACAGGTAGCACGTCCGGTGAACAGGTCAGGGTTCCATAGCCGCAGGCAGAACAGTTGAAACTGTAGCAGCAGCACGGCCAGGTGGACTGGGGACACCAAGGAGTCATCAGGCCAGGTAGTCCTGAGGCATGGTCCTAGGGCTCAGGTCCTGAGAGAATTAGAGAGAGCATACTTAAATTCATACAGGACAGCGATAAAACAGGAGAAATACTCCAGATATAACAGACTGACCCTAGCCCCCCAACACATAAATTATTGCAACATAATTACTGGAGGCTGAGACAGGATCGGGGTCGGAGGACACTGTGGCCCCGTCCGACGATACCCCCGGACAGGGCCAACCAGGCAGGATATAAACCCCACCCACTTTGCCAAAGCACAGCCCCCACACTACTGTTAGTCTTATTATGCAAACCTTTATAGAAGTACCCCTTTCTTTCCCTCCTGTTTTGACATTCCTGGGGGTGAGTAACCTGTGCCGTGCGCGCTGTGAACCAAGCAACTGCTGAGTTGTTGACTAGATATTAGTCCTACTTCAGAATTTCCGTTAAACTCGTTGATGAGCACCACCCTCCGTAGCTGAGGAACTCGTTGATGAGCACCACCCTCCGTAGCTGAGGAACTCGTTGATGAGCACCACCCTCCGTAGCTGAGGAACTCGTTGATGAGCACCACCCTCCGTAGCTGAGGAACTCGTTGATGAGCACCACCCTCCGTAGCTGAGGAACTCGTTGATGAGCACCACCCTCCGTAGCTGAGGAACTCGTTGATGAGCACCACCCTCCGTAGCTGAGGAACTCGTTGATGAGCACCACCCTCCGTAGCTGAGGAACTCGTTGATGAGCACCACCCTCCGTAGCTGAGGAACTCGTTGATGAGCACCACCCTCCGTAGCTGAGGAACTCGTTGATGAGCACCACCCTCCGTAGCTGAGGAACTCGTTGATGAGCACCACCCTCGGTAGCTGAGGAACTCGTTGATGAGCACCACCCTCCGTAGCTGAGGAACTCGTTGATGAGCACCACCCTCCGTAGCTGAGGAACTCGTTGATGAGCACCACCCTCGGTAGCTGAGGAACTCGTTGATGAGCACCACCCTCGGTAGCTGAGGAACTCGTTGATGAGCACCACCCTCCGTAGCTGAGGAACTCGTTGATGAGCACCACCCTCCGTAGCTGAGGAACTCGTTGATGAGCACCACCCTCCGTAGCTGAGGAACTCGTTGGTGAGCACCACCCTCCGTAGCTGAGGAACTCATTGATGAGCACCACCCTCCGTAGCTGAGGAACTCGTTGATGAGCACCACCCTCCGTAGCTGAGGAACTCGTTGATGAGCACCACCCTCGGTAGCTGAGGAACTTGTTGATGAGCACCACCCTCGGTAGCTGAGGAACTCGTTGATGAGCACCACCCTCCGTAGCTGAGGAACTCGTTGATGAGCACCACCCTCCGTAGCTGAGGAACTCGTTGATGAGCACCACCCTCCGTAGCTGAGGAACTCTCAACTCTGTTCTCTTATATATCGAGGGGCGTAGCTGAGTAACTGGTCTTGTGATCTGCCTAGCAACAACATTGAAGTCAGTCAATACTAAAAGATTTCTAAAAAAGATTATTAAGTTTCCAAAAAGGTTCAAGACTGTTATTGTTTCCCTTCAATAAAATGCCTTCAAAACTACTTTCTGCACATTTCTGCTACTTTCTTAGGCTAAACAAGTGCTATCTCTTGCTAACAAATATATGTTTACACCTATGCAGTAACTTTAGCAATAATAATAAACCTATACTATAGTGAAGAAAACAATTATGACAGGTGTGTTGTAATAGAAACGAGTGGTGTCCACTGATTAAATGCAGTCTTTCTGTATTGTGACGAGGGAAAACATAGATATTCACAAAGTTTGTGATGAACGACAGGTTGTTTCTTCACGCAAAATAGATTAAGGGTTTAAAATTCAATTAAGCTGCTTTATTTTCGGGCTTTAAGTGAAGGCGTGTCATTTTTTGACCCTTAGGACAAGGGGGAGTATACAGAATGTTAATACTACAAGGGTTAATTAAAAACAGCAGGTGAGCTGAGTGGGGGTCGAGGGGGGGGACGGGGGACGGGTGTTTTCACTGGAATCCACCCCTCATGCAGACACACACCCTGTACACATTACTGCCTCGGTGCTTATTGCCATGGTTTCAACATGAGATCCTCCCCTTCCTCCTCTCTCTGTCTCTCTCTCTTTCTCACCCTCTCTTTCTATGTGTCGCTCTCTCTAACCCTCTCTCTCTCCCTCTCTCTCTCCCTTCCATCGCGCTCTCTCTCTCTCTCTCTCTCTTTCTCTCTCGCTCTCTCTCTCTCTCTCTCTCTCTCTCTCTCTCTCTCTCTCTCTCTCTCTCTCTCACCCTCTCTCTCTCCCTCTCCCTCTCTAAACCCTTAAGTCACTGAACTCACTGGTCTGTGCATCCTCAGGGTAAATACCATGATACCTGCACCAAGTTAAATAAAAAACCATGATACCTGCCTGGTTAAATAAAAAAATCACCAATGTCATCATACAGAGTATAATATATTATATTATACTACAATACATTATACTATGTTATACTACAATATATTATACTATATTATACTATATTATACTATACTACAACATATTATACCATACTACAATATATTATACTATATTAAACTATACTAAACTACACTATATTATACTATACAACAGTATATTATACTATATTACACTATGCTATACCAAACTACAATATACTGTACTATACTACAATATATTAAACTATACTACACTACACTATATTATACTATGCTATACTACAATATATTATACTATACCACCATATATTTTACTATACTATACTACAATATATTATACTATACAATATTATACTATACTATACTACAATATATTGTACTATACTACAATATATTATACTGTACTATACAATATTATACTATACTACAATATATTGTACTATACTACAATATATTATGCAATACAATATTATACTATACTACAATATATTGTACTATACTACAATATATTATACTAAACTATAATAGATTATATTATACTGTACCATACTACAAAATATTATACTATACTATACTACACTACATTTTACTATACTATACTACAATATATTATACAATACTATATTATACTATACTGCAATATATTATACTATATTATACTATACAACAATATATTATACTATACTACAATACATTATACTATGCTATACTACAATATATTATACTATACTATATTATATTATACTATACTGCAATGTATTATACTGCACTACAATATATTATACTATACCATACCACAATATATTATACTACATTATACTATACCAAACTACAATATATTATACTATATTATACTATACTAAACTACAATATATTATACTATACTACATTATATGATACTATACTATATTATATGGTACTATACTATATTCTACTATACTATTCTAAACTACACTATATTATACTATACTATATTATATGGTAGTATACTATATTATACTACGCTATAATATATTATACTGTACTACAATGTATTATACTATACTATATTGAACTATACTACACTAAAGTACAATATATTAAATATATTATACGATACTATATTATATGATACGATACTATCTATAACCTACTATTTGTTGTGTTCTTCAGGGCCAGTACTGTGATACGTGCGCCATGGGGGACAGTGACAGAGCACATCCCATCACCAATGCCATCGACGGGACAGAGCGGTGGTGGCAGAGCCCTCCTCTCTCCCGCAGCACAGAGTTCAACGAGGTCAACGTCACCTTGGACCTGGGACAGGTAAGACATTATACTTTACATGTACACACGCGCACGCACACGCACACGCACAGACACACACACATACACACACGCACAGACACACAGACACACACACACACACACACACACACACACACACACACACACACACACACACACACACACACACACACATACACACACACACACACACATACACTGGGGCGCACGCACACATACACTGGGGCGCACACACACACACACACACACACACACACACACACACACACACACACCCACACACACACACACACACACACACACACACACACACACACACACACACACATACACACACACACACACACACACACACACATACACTGGGGCGCACACACACACACACTGGGGCGCACACACATACACACATACACATACACACGTGAATGTTGTGGTAATGTTGTGGTAATGTTCTGGTAATGATGTGGTAATGTTGTGGTAATGTTGTGGTAATGATGTGGTAATGTTAGTGGTAATGTTGTGGTAATGTTGTGGTAATGTTAGTGGTAATGTTAGTGGTAATGGTGTGGTAATGTTGTGGTAATGTTGTGGTAATGTTAGTGGTAATGTTGTGGTAATGTTAGTGGTAATGTTGTGGTAATGTTAGTGGTAATGTTAGTGGTAATGTTGTGGTAATGTTAGTGGTAATGTTGTGGTAATGTTGTGGTAATGTTGTGGTAATGTTAGTGGTAATGTTGTGGTAATGATGTGGTAATGTTCTGGTAATGTTGTGGTAATGTTGTGGTAATGTTGTGGTAATGTTGTGGTAAGGATGTGGTAGTATTGTGGTAATGTGGTGGTAATGTTGTGGTAATGTTGTGGTAGTGTTGTGGTAATGTTAGTGATAAAATATAAATATAACATGTTCTAAATGTTCCTGAAATGTTGTGAGGACCTCCAAGACATGGTCAAGGTATGTTGTGGTAATGATGTGGTAATGATGTGGTAGTGTTGTGGTAATGATGTGGTAATGTTAGTGGTAATGATGTGGTAATGTTAGTGGTAATGTTAGTGATAAAATATAAATATAACATGTTCTAAATGTTCCTGAAATGTTGTGAGGACCTCCAAGACATGGTCAGGGTATGTTGTGGTAATGTGGTGGTAATGTTGTGAGGACCTCCAAGACAAGGTCAAGGGTTGTGTGAACATTAATTGGATATTATATTACACCTAAAACCAATATGAACGTTACAAAGCTGACTTATTTGCAACATTGTGCAACATTGTCGGAATGTTTTGTACAACCTATGTGAATATCACAAGAATATTCTTACAAATTCCCCAAACAACACCTATAACTTAATTAAATATTCGGAGAGAGAGAAAGAGCAGCAGAGAGAGCGGAGCAGAGAGAGAGTAGCTGAGAGAGAGTAGCTGAGAGAGAGGAGCTGAGAGAGAGGAGCTGAGAGACAGGAGCAGAGAGAGAGGAGCAGAGAGAGAGCAGCAGAGAGAGAGAGGAGCAGAGAGAGAGGAGCAGAGAGAGAGGAGCAGAGAGAGAGGAGCAGAGAGAGAGGAGCAGAGAGAGAGGAGCAGAGAGAGAGGAGCTGAGAGAGAGGAGCTGAGAGAGAGAGTAGCTGAGAGAGAGAGTAGCTGAGAGAAAGTAGCTGAGAGGAAGTTGCAGAGAGAGAGGAGCAGAGAGAGGAGCAGAGAGAGAGAGAGAGAGCAGCAAAGAGAGAGGAGCTGAGAGAGAGAGTAGCTGAGAGAGAGAGGAGCAGAGAGAGAGGAGTAAAAACAGAGACAGTTAGAGCTCTGTCTGAGAACCTCTCCATGGTACCCTAATAACTCACACACACACACACACACACACACACACACACACACACACACACACACACACACACACACACACACACACACACACACACACACACACACACACACACACACACGGGACTCTAATAACTCTCGGGCTGCGGTGATAAAACCAGCTTTGTTGAGTCTAGGTGTCGCTCATCATTTCACCGTTGTGTTCTGACGTTAGTGTGACGTCGCGGCGGCTGCTCCTGTTAGCTGGTGTTGCAGAGTGAAGACAGGGTCTCGTAACATTGAATCATTACATCACTGTAATCAATGGGCTGTTTCTCTCTGATTACAACTTAACGCTAAAATTGATCACAACTCCGAATGAAAACAGTGGAAACAGTAACAACGGGATCCATTTTTTACAGCTGCACATTGACCACGTCTAAAGGTCTCCGCTCTGTCACATTGACCACGTCTAAAGGTCTCTGCTCTGTCTCACCTGAACCGTCTCTAATCGTTTGTTAAAAAGTTGAACACTTCTAAAGAGTCTTTGATGTGTTCTTCTCCTTTGAACAATTTCAACTGTTCTAGTCTAGTCGCTTTTCTCGTTTCAATGGTCGCCGCGGTGCCACTCTCAGAGCATTGTATTCTGCTGAGACGGACGGTGTCCCTCTCTAGGCTGTCTTTCTTCCTTCCCTCAAATGCAGGAATGTAGGTGGACGAGCAGGAAGGGGCTTTGTGCGTGTCCAGTGCAGGCGGGTGTTTGTGCGTGTCGAGTTTGTGTGTGCGGTTGAGTGTGTCAGTGATTATGTGTTGAGTTAGAAGCACCCACGCGAGAGACAGGTCAAGCGAGACAAGGCAAGAGAGAGACAGGGAGAGAGAGAGACAGGTCAAGCGAGACAGGTCAAGCGAGACAAGGCAAGAGAGAGACAGGGAGAGAGAGAGACAGGGAGAGAGAGAGACAAGGAGTGAGAGAGAGACAAGGAGTGAGAGAGAGACAGGGAGAGAGAGAGAGACAGGGAGAGAGAGAGAGACAGGGAGAGAGAGAGAGACAGGGAGAGAGAGAGAGACATGGAGAGAGAGAAGGACAGGGAGAGAAGGACATGGAGAGAAGGACAGGGAGAGAAGGACAGGGAGAGAGAGACAGGGAGAGAGAGACAGGGAGAGAGAGAGAGAGAGAGAGAGAGAGAGAGAGATGGAAGGGAGAGGTAGAGTTAGAGAGAGAGAGGGAGAGAAAACAAAAAGATAATTACTTGACACATTGGAAAGAATTAACAAAAAAACAGAGCAAACTAGAATGCTATTTGGCCCTAAACAGAGAGTACACAGTGGCAGAATACCTGACCACTGTGACTGACCCAAACTTAAGGAAAGCTTTGACTATGTACAGACTCAGTGAGCATAGCCTTGCTATTGAGAAAGGCCACCATAGGCAGACATGACTCTCAAGAGAAGACAGGCTGTGTGCACACTGCCAACAAAATGAGGTGGAAACTGAGTTGCACTTCCTAACCTCCTGCCAAATGTATGACCATATTAGAGACACATATTTCACTCAGATTACGCAGACCCACAAATAATTTGAAAACAAATCTAATTTTGATAAACTCCCATATCTACTGGGTGAAATACTACAGTGTGCCTTCACAGCAGCAAGATTTTTGACCTGTTGCCACAGGTCTCTCTCACAGAGAGAGCGAGAGAGAGAGAGAGAGAGACAGAGAGAGAGAGAGAGAGACAGAGAGAGAGAGAGACAGAGAGAGACAGAGAGAGACAGGGAGAGAGAGCCAGACATGCAGTGGGGTCTTTTGACCCCCCAGAGGATAAGAAGGACTTTGGAATGTTAATTAACCTGATATGTGTCCCAACCTGTGAAGGGACCACAGATAAATTACCTCTCTCTCCCTTACCTAAATATAACTGCCCAGGAACCACAGATAAATTAACTCCCGCTCCCTTTACCTAAATATAACTGCCCAGGAACCACAGACAAATTACCTCTCTCTCCCTTTACCTAAATATAACTGCCCAGGAACCACAGATAAATTACCTCTCTCTCCCTTTACCTAAATATAACTGCCCAGGAACCACAGATAAATTAACTCCCGCTCCCTTTACCTAAATATAACTGCCCAGGAACCACAGATAAATTACCTCTCTCTCCCTTTACCTAAGTATAACTGCCCAGGAACCACAGATAAATTAACTCCCGCTCCCTTAACACCAGAGAACTCTAGAGAACACTAGAGAACACCAGATAACTATAGAGAACTCTAGAGAACACCATAGAACTCTAGAGAACACCAGAGAACACTAGATAATGCTAGAGAATGCTAGAGAACACCAGAGAACTCTAGAGAACACCAGAGAACTCTAGAGAACACCAGAGAACACCAGAGAACACCAGAGAACTCCAGAGAATGCTAGAGAACACCAGAGAACTCTAGAGAATGCTAGAGAACACCAGAGAACACTAGAGAACTCTAGAGAACACCAGAGAACTCTAGAGAACACCAGAGAACACCAGAGAACTCTAGAGAACTCTAGAGAACACCAGAGAACACCAGAGAACACCAGAGAACACCAGAGAACACTAGAGAACACTAGAGAACACCGGAGAACACCAGAGAACACCAGAGAACACCAGAGAACACCAGAGAACACCAGAGAACACCAGAGAACACTAGAGAACACTAGAGAACACCAGAGAACACCAGAGAACACCCCGAAATTGCCAGGATCGCAAATCTGACAGATTGACGGATTGGGTTTGTTTCGTTGTTCACTGGAAGACACTACAAACGTGAAAGCAACATGTCACTTTTACGGCAACCCCACTGACTTCACATAGAAATGTGAGTTATTCTACTCATTCTACTTGAAAGCCAGTCTAAGAAGTGGCAGATCTGTTCTATGCTTCCCGTTATTAAGTTTAGTTTTTTGCCTCTTTTGCTTTAGTTTTTTTGTACAAAAAAAAGCTTCAAAAAGCTGAAAATACTATATTTTAGGTTATGGAAAATATATTCCACAGCAGTTTAGATGGTACAATGATTCTCTATACTATCTATACTAGCTTATATACTATCTCACTATACTAGCTTATTTTGTCACATAAACTGAAATTAGGCGACGTATTAGAGTTTTAGCAACCAGGAAACGGAGGAGGGATTTCTGTATAGTGCTTCTTTTTAGCCTGATACCTTTGACCTTTGATCATTTATACTCTTCTGTTGTGAGTGATATGACCCTAACCAACCATGACTGAAGATATGTCCATATGGGAAAGTTCAGTGAGGCACTTCTCCCTCTGTAATGGTCTGTGGTTTCCTAGTTTACTTCTCCTGTAGTGTGGGTCACTTCCCCGCTTTCTTTCTCTCTCTCTTTCACTCTCTCTTTCTCTCTCTTTCTTCCTCCCTCCCTCTTTCGCTCTCTCTCTCTCTTTCTCTCTCTTTCTCTCGCTCTCTGTCACTCTTTCTCTTCCTCTTTCCTTTCTCTCTCTCTCTCTCTCTCTCTCTCTACTATATGTCTCTCTCTCTCTCTCTCTATCTCTGTTACACTGTTAACTAAAGTATGCCATTGTTTGCCATGTGCAGCAGAGGGCATGGCGCCAACAGGGCAAAAAAACTGTTTGGAACACTGCTTCCTGGCATTGATATGGGACTTTTAAAATATATATCTCACTACTCACTCTTAATGTGTATTGCAAATGGCACCCTATTCCCTATTTAGTGCACTACTTTTGGCCAGGACCTGTGCGGCTCTGGTCAAAAGCAGTGCACTGTACACTCTTAGATGTAAAGGAGCCTCGAATAATCTTTTGTGGTTCAAAAGATTGTCACACAAGGGGAACCTTTTCAGGTCAAAAATGTTCCTTGAGGAACCCCCATCGCCCGCCCCCCGAAAAGGTTATTCGAGGAACCCCTGTGTAAAGGTTCTAAAAGGAACCCCTGTGTAAAGGTTCTAACAGGAACCCATGTGTAAAGGTTCTAACAGGAACCCCTGTGTAAAGGTTCTAACAGGAACCTCCGTGTAAAAGTTCTAACAGGAACCTCTGTGTAAAGGTTCTAACAGGAACCCCCGTGTAAAGGTTCTAACAGGAACCCCTGTGTAAAGGTTCTAACAGGAACCCCTGTGTAAAGATTCTAACAGGAACCTCCGTGTAAAGGTTCTAACAGGAACCTCTGTGTAAAGGTTCTAACAGGAAGGGTTCAGATGTTTTTTCTCCCCATTTTGATATCTCGTCTCATCGCTGCAACTCCCCAACATGCTCGGGAGAGGCGAAGGTCGAGTCACGCCTTGTCCAAAACACGACCTGCCAAGCCGTGCTTCTTAACACCTGCTCGCTTAATATGAATAAAATAAAATACAATTGTATTAGTCACATGCGCTGAATACAACAGGTGTAGTAGACCTTACCGTGAAATGCTTACTTACAAGCCCTTAACCAACAATACAGTTTAAAGAAAAATAGAGTTAAGAAAATATTTACTAAAATAAAATAAAGTGGGAAAAAATGGAGGAGGTTGTGGTTATCTCCTCTCTCTCTCTCTCTCTCTCTCTCTCTCTCTCTCTCTCTCTCTCTCTCTCCCCCCCCTCTCTCTCTCTCTCTCTCTGTCTCTCTCTCTCTCTCTGTCTCTCTCTCTCTCTCTCTCCCTCCCCCCCTCTCTCTCTCTCTCTCTCCTCTCTCTCTCTCTCTCTCTCTCTCTCTCTCTCTCTCCCCCCCTCTCTATCTCTCTCTGTCTCTCTGTCTCTCTGTCTCTCTCTCTCTCTCTCTCCCCCCCTCTCTCTCTCTCTGTCTCTCTCTCTCTCTCTGTCTCTCCTCTCTCTCTCTCTCTCTCTCTCTCTCTCTCTCTCTCTCCTCTCTCCCTCTCTCTCTCTCTCTCCCCCCCCCCCCCCCTCTCTCTCTCTCTCTCTCTCTGTCTCTCTGTCTCTCTCTCTGTCTCTCTCAATTCAATTCAATTCAAGGGGCTTTATTGGCATGGGAAACATGTGTTAACATTGCCAAAGCAAGTGAGGTAGATATTATACAAAAGTGAAATAAACAATACAAATTAACAGTAAACATTACACATACAGAAGTTTCAAAACAATAAAGACATTACAAATGTTATATTATATATATACAGTGTTGTAACAATGTACAAATGGTTAAAGCACACAAGTTAAAATAAATAAGCATAAATATGGGTTGTATTTACAATGGTGTTTGTTCTTCACTGGTTGCCCTTTTCTTGTGGCAACAGGTCACAAATCTTGCTGCTGTGATGGCACACTGTGGAATTTCTCCCAGTAGATATGGGAGTTTATCAAAATTGGATTTGTTTTCAAATTCTTTGTGGATCTGTGTAATCTGAGGGAAATATGTCTCTCTAATATGGTCATACATTGGGCAGGAGGTTAGGAAGTGCAGCTCAGTTTCCACCTCATTTTGTGGGCAGTGTGCACATAGCCTGTCTTCTCTTGAGAGCCATGTCTGCCTACGGCGGCCTTTCTCAATAGCAAGGCTATGCTCACTGAGTCTGTACATAGTCAAAGCTTTCCTTAAGTTTGGGTCAGTCACAGTGGTCAGGTATTCTGCCACTGTGTACTCTCTGTTTAGGGCCAAATAGCATTCTAGTTTGCTCTGTTTTTTTGTTAATTCTTTCCAATGTGTCAAGTAATTATCTTTTTGTTTTCTCATGATTTGGTTGGGTCTAATTGTGCTGTTGTCCTGGGGCTCTGTGGGGTGTGTTTGTGTTTGTGAACAGAGCCCTAGGACCAGCTTGCTTAGGGGACTCTTCTCCAGGTTCATCTCTCTGTAGGTGATGGCTTTGTTATGGAAGGTTTGGGAATCGCTTCCTTTTAGGTGGTTGTAGAATTTAACGGCTCTTTTCTGGATTTTGATAATTAGTGGGTATCGGCCTAATTCTGCTCTGCATGCATTATTTGGTGTTCTACGTTGTACACGGAGGATATTTTTGCAGAATTCTGCATGCAGAGTCTCAATTTGGTGTTTGTCCCATTTTGTGAAATCTTGGTTGGTGAGCGGACCCCAGACCTCACAACCATAAAGGGCAATGGGCTCTATGACTGATTCAAGTATTTTTAGCCAGATCCTAATTGGTATGTTGAAATTTATGTTCCTTTTGATGGCATAGAAGGCCCTTCTTGCCTTGTCTCTCAGATCGTTCACAGCTTTGTGGAAGTTACCTGTGGTGCTGATGTTTAGGCCGAGGTATGTATAGTTTTTTGTGTGCTCTAGGGCAACGGTGTCTAGATGGAATTTGTGGTCCTGGTGACTGGACCTTTTTTGGAACACCATTATTTTGGTCTTACTGAGATTTACTGTCAGGGCCCAGGTCTGACAGAATCTGTGCAGAAGATCTAGGTGCTGCTGTAGGCCCTCCTTGGTTGGTGACAGAAGCACCAGATCATCAGCAAACAGTAGACATTTGACTTCGGATTCTAGTAGGGTGAGACCGGGTGCTGCAGACTGTTCTAGTGCCCGCGCCAATTCGTTGATATATATGTTGAAGAGGGTGGGGCTTAAGCTGCATCCCTGTCTCACCCCACGACCCTGTGTGAAGAAATGTGTGTGTTTTTTGCCAATTTTAACCGCACACTTGTTGTTTGTGTACATGGATTTTATAATGTCGTATGTTTTACCCCCAACACCACTTTCCATCAATTTGTATAGCAGACCCTCATGCCAAATTGAGTCGAAGGCTTTTTTGAAATCAACAAAGCAAGAGAAGACTTTGCCTTTGTTTTGGTTTGTTTGGTTGTCAATTAGGGTGTGTAGGGTGAATACATGGTCTGTTGTACGGTAATTTGGTAAAAAGCCAATTTGACATTTGCTCAGTACATTGTTTTCATTGAGGAAATGTACGAGTCTGCTGTTAATGATAATGCAGAGGATTTTCCCAAGGTTACTGTTGACGCATATTCCACGGTAGTTATTGGGGTCAAATTTGTCTCCACTTTTGTGGATTGGGGTGATCAGTCCTTGGTTCCAAATATTGGGGAAGATGCCAGAGCTAAGGACGATGTTAAAGAGTTTTAGTATAGCCAATTGGAATTTGTTGTCTGTATATTTGATCATTTCATTAAGGATACCATCAACACCACAGGCCTTTTTGGGTTGGAGGGTTTTTATTTTGTCCTGTAACTCATTCAAGGTAATTGGAGAATCCAGTGGGTTCTGGTAGTCTTTAATAGTTGATTCTAGGATTTGTATTTGATCATGTATATGTTTTTGCTCTTTATTCTTTGTTATAGAGCCAAAAAGATTGGAGAAGTGGTTTACCCATACATCTCCATTTTGGATAGATAATTCTTCGTGTTGTTGTTTGTTTAGTGTTTTCCAATTTTCCCAGAATTGGTTAGAGTCTATGGAGTCTTCAATTACATTGAGCTGATTTCTGACGTGCTGTTCCTTCTTTTTCCGTAGTGTATTTCTGTATTGTTTTAGTGATTCACCATAGTGAAGGCGTAGACTCAGGTTTTCCGGGTCTCTATGTTTTTGGTTGGACAGGTTTCTCAATTTATTTCTTAGATTTTTGCATTCTTTATCAAACCATTTGTCTTATCTCTCTCTGTCTCTCTCTCTCTCTCCCCTCTCTCTCTCTCCTCTCTCTCTCTCTCTCTCCCCCCCCCTCTCTCTCTCCTCTCTCTCTCTCTCTCTCTCTCTCTCTCTCTCTCCCCCCTCTCTCTCTCTCTCTCCTCTCTCTCTCTCTCTCTCTCTCTCTCCCTCTCTCTCTCTCTCTCTCTCTCTCTCTCCCCCCCCCTCTCTCTCTCCCCCCCCTCTCTCTCTCTCCTCTCTCTCTCTCTCTCTCTCCTCTCTCTCTCTCTCTCTCCTCTCTCTCTCTCTCTCTCTCTCCTCTCTCTCTCTCTCTCTCCTCTCTCTCTCTCTCTCTCTCTCTCCTCTCTCTCTCTCTCTCTCTCTCTCTCTCTCTCTCTCCTCTCTCTCTCTCTCTCTCTCTCTCTCTCTCTCCCTCTCTCTCTCTCTCCCTCTTTATAATGAATGACTCATGTACACCTCTCTCCCTCTTTATAATGAATGACTCATGTACACCTCTCTCTCTCTCTCCCTCTCTCCCTCTCTCCCTCTTTATAATGAATGACTCATGTACACCTCTCTCCCTCTTTATAATGAATGACTCATGTACACCTCTCTCCCTCTCTCCCTCTTTATAATGAATGACTCATGTACACCTCTCTCTCTCTCTCCCTCTCTCCCTCTCTCCCTCTTTATAATGAATGACTCATGTACACCTCTCTCCCTCTCTCCCTCTTTATAATGAATGACTCATGTACACCTCTCTCCCTCTCTCCCTCTTTATAATGAATGACTCATGTACACCTCTCTCCCTCTCTCCCTCTTTATAATGAATGACTCATGTACACATTCCAGTCATGGCTTCTTCCCCTCTTTTCCAGCTTTCTCTTTCTCCCTCGTTTTCTTCTAGTCAGTTACAGTATGTGCAGGTGATCTTATCCAGAGTGACTTATAGTCTTATCCAGAGTGACTTATAGTCTTATCCAGAGTGACTTATAGTCTTATCCAGAGTGATGTATAGTCTTATCCAGAGTGACGTACAGTCTTATCCAGAGTGACTTATAGTCTTATCCAGAGTGACGTATAGTCTTATCCAGAGTGACGTATAGTCTTATCCAGAGTGACTTATAGCCTTATCCAGAGTGACTTATAGTCTTATCCAGAGTGACTAGTAGTCTTATCCAGAGTGTCTTATAGCCTTACCCAGAGTGACTTATAGTCTTATCCAGAGTGTCTTATAGCCTTACCCAGAGTGACTAATAGTCTTATCCAGAATGACTTATAGTCTTATCCAGAGTGACTAGTAGTCTTATCCAGAGTGTCTTATAGCCTTACCCAGAGTGACTAGTAGTCTTATCCAGAATGACTTATAGCCTTTTCCAGAGTGACTTATAGTCTTATCCAGAGTGACTAGTAGTCTTATCCAGAGTGTCTTATAGCCTTACCCAGAGTGACTTATAGTCTTATCCAGAGTGTCTTATAGCCTTACCCAGAGTGACTAGTAGTCTTATCCAGAGTGTCTTATAGCCTTACCCAGAGTGACTAGTAGTCTTATCCAGAATGACTTATAGTCTTATCCAGAGTGTCTTATAGCCTTACCCAGAGTGACTAGTAGTCTTATCCAGAGTGTCTTATAGCCTTACCCAGAGTGACTAGTAGTCTTATCCAGAATGACTTATAGTCTTATCCAGAGTGACTTATAGTCTTATCCAGAGTGTCTTATAGCCTTACCCAGAGTGACTTATAGCCTTATCCAGAGTGACTAGTAGTCTTATCCATAGTGACTTATAGTCTTATCCAGAGTGACTTATAGTCTTATCCAGAGTGACTAGTAGTCTTATCCAGAGTGACTAGTAGTCTTATCCAGAGTGAATTATAGTCTTATCCAGAGTGACTTAGAGTTAGTACGTTCATCCCAAGATAGCTAGTTGAAACAACCACATATCACGGTCAAACACACAGGATACGAACATTCCATTTCAGCTGAACAATGGATATATAGCGTTTTGCAACAAAACACATCTAAAATCTATGAATTAAGAATCTGAGAACAGTAATATTTTACACACGTATGAAAGTACCATAAGCAATTAATCCAGATAAAAACAATAATTGGTGTATAGAGCGTTTTAGAACAAAGAGAAAAAAAACATGTTTTTACTGTCACAGTCAATAAAATGTGCAGTGAAATGTGTTGTTTTACAGAGTCAACGATAATAGTATGACACTCCTGGAGCAAATTAGGGGGAAGTGCCTTGCTCAATGAGGCACGTCGACAGATTTTTGCAACTTGTCGGCTTGGGAATTCAACGGGTATCCTTTCAGTTACTGTCCCAACGCTCTACCCGCTAGGCTACGTGCTGCCCTCTAATATGACTGTCAGATAGATGGGTAGAGGATAGAATAGTGTCCTCTATTCATTCTATTTCTATATTCAGCAACATGTGATTTCCGTAGCAGGTTAGGTGGACATTGTCCCCCCTAGCCCTAACCCTAGCTCTTTTTCTAACTTAACCTAATTCTCTTAACCTGCTACCTTAATTATCCTAACCTGCTACCTTATTTATCCTAACCTGCTACCTTATTTATCCTAACCTGTTACGTTAGTTCTCCTAACCTGTTACGTTAGTTCTCCTAACCTGCTACATTAGTTCTCCTAACCTGCTACATTAGTTCTCCTAACCTGCTACGTTAGTTCTCCTAACCTGCTACATTAGTTCTCATAACCTGCTACATTAGTTCTCATAACCTGCTACGTTAGTTCTCCTAACCTGCTACGTTAGTTCTCATAACCTGCTACGTTAGTTCTCATAACCTGCTACATTAGTTCTCCTAACCTGCTACGTTAGTTCTCCTAACCTGCTATGTTAGTTCTCCTAACCTGCTACATTAGTTCTCATAACCTGCTACATTAGTTCTCATAACCTGCTACATTAGTTCTCATAACCTGCTACATTAGTTCTCCTAATCTGCTACGTTAGTTCTCCTAACCTGCTACATTAGTTCTCCTAACCTGCTACGTTAGTTCTCCTAACCTGCTACATTAGTTCTCCTAACCTGCTACATTAGTTCTCATAACCTGCTACATTAGTTCTCCTAACCTGCTACATTAGTTCTCATAACCTGCTACATTAGTTCTCCTAACCTGCTACGTTAGTTCTCCTAACCTGCTACACTAGTTCTCCTAACCTGCTACGTTAGTTCTCCTAACCTGCTACATTAGTTCTCATAACCTGCTACATTAGTTCTCCTAACCTGCTACATTAGTTCTCATAACCTGCTACGTTAGTTCTCCTAACCTGCTACATTAGTTCTCCTAACCTGCTACGTTAGTTCTCCTAACCTGCTACATGAGTTCTCCTAACCTGCTACATGAGTTCTCCTAACATGCTACATTAGTTCTCATAACCTGCTACATTAGTTCTCCTAACCTGCTACGTTAGTTCTCCTAACCTGCTACATTAGTTCTCCTAACCTGCTACATTAGTTATCATAACTTGCTACATTAGTTATCATAACTTGCTACATTAGTTATCATAACCTGCTACATTAGTTCTCCTAACCTGCTACATTAGTTCTCCTAACCTGCTACATTCATTCTCCTAACCTGCTACATTCGTTCTCATAACCTGCTACATTCGTTCTCCTAACCTGCTACATTCGTTCTCCTAACCTGCTACATTCATTCTCCTAACCTGCTACATTCGTTCTCATAACCTGCTACGAAAAAGTAACTTCCGGTTGTAGCTGTGTTGAAGTGGCATGTTAAAGAGTGTTTCTCTTCCAGATAGAGCCCTGTCATTGGTTGAAGGCAGCCAATCCAACATGCAGTTCCAGATAGAGCCCTGGTATTGGTTGAAGGCAGCCAATCCAACATGCAGTTCCAGATAGAGCCCTGTCATTGGTTGAAGACAGCCAATCCAACATGCAGTTCCAGATAGAGCCCTGTCATTGGTTGAAGGCAGCCAATCCAACATGCAGTTCCAGATAGAGCCCTGGTATTGGTTGAAGGCAGCCAATCCAACATGCAGTTCCAGATAGAGCCCTGTCATTGGTTGAAGACAGCCAATCCAACATGCAGTTCCAGATAGAGCCCTGTCATTGGTTGAAGGCAGCCAATCCAACATGCAGTTCCAGATAGATCCCTGTCATTGGTTGAAGGCAGCCAATCCAATAGTTTC
>NC_052322.1:49181412-49203912 GCF_016432855.1 Salvelinus namaycush
TCTCTGTCCAGGTCTAGTACAAACCTGGATAACTCTAGTTTTAACTCTGCTTTGTGGAAAGTAACTCTCTGTCCGGGTCTAGTACAAACCTGGATAACTCTAGTTTTAACTCTGCTTTCTGGAAAGTAACTCTCTGTCCAGGTCTAGTACAAACCTGGATAACTCTAGTAACTCTGCTTTGTGGAAAGTAATTATCTTTCCAGAGGAACAAATAGTAACTTTGGAGGTGACTACAACTATCTGAATACAGATGTCAGGAAGTGACTCCTTTTTTGAATAGTGTCTGGCTGTATATCTGTTACCTGTCCCTCTAGTGTCTGGGCTGTATGCTGTTACCTGTCCCTCTAGTGTCGGGCTGTATGTCTGTTACCTGTCCTCTAGTGTCTGGGCTGTATGTCTGTTACCTGTCCCTCTAGTGTCTGGGCTGTATGTCTGTTACCTGTCCCTCTAGTGTCTGGGCTGTATGTCTGTTACCTGTCCTTCTTAGTGTCTGGGCTGTATGTCTGGTTACCTGTCCCTCTAGTGTCTGGGCTGTATGTCTGTTACTGTCCCTCTAGTGTCTGGGCTGTATGTCGTTACCTGTCCCTCTAGTGTCTGGGCTGTATGTCTGTTACCTGTCCTCTAGTGTCTGGGCTGTATGTCTGTTACCTGTCCCTCTAGTGTCTGGGCTGTATGTCTGTCCCTCTAGTGTCTGGGCTGTATGTCTGTTACCTGTCCCTCTAGTGTCTGGGCTGTATGTCTGTTACCTGTCCCTCTAGTGTCTGGGCTGTATGTCTGTTACCTGTCCCTCTAGTGTCTGGGCTGTATGTCTGTTACCTGTCCTTCTAGTGCTGGGTATGTCTGTTACCTGTCCCTCTAGTGTCTGGGCTGTATGTCTGTTACCTGTCCTCTAGTGTCTGGGCTGTATGTCTGTTACCTGTCCCTCTAGTGTCTGGGCTGTATGTCTGTTACCTGTCCCTCTAGTGTCTGGGCTGTATGTCTGTTACCTGTCCTCTAGTGTCTGGGCTGTATGTCTTACCTGTCCCTCTAGTGTCTGGGCTGTATGTATGTTACCTGTCCCTCTAGTGTCTGGGCTGTATATCTGTTACCGTCCTTCTAGTGCCTGGGCTGTATGTCTGTTACCTGTCCCTCTAGTTGGGCTGTATGTCTGTTACCTGCCCCTCTAGTGTTGGCTGTTATCTGTTACCTGTCCCTCTGTGTCTGGGCTGTATGTCTGTTACCTGTCCCTCTAGTGTCTGGGCTGTTACCTGTCCCTCTAGTGTCTGGGCTGTATGTCTGTTACCTGTCCCTCTAGTGTCTGGGCTGTATGTCTGTTACCTGTCCCTCTAGTGTCTGGGCTGTATGTCTGTTACCTGTCCCTCTAGTGTCTGGGCTGTATGTCTGTTACCTGTCCCTCTAGTGTCTGGGCTGTATGTATGTTACCTGTCCCTCTAGTGTCTGGGCTGTATATCTGTTACCTGTCCTTCTAGTGCCTGGGCTGTATGTCTGTTACCTGTCCCTCTAGTGTCTGGGCTGTATGTCTGTTACCTGTCCCTCTAGTGTCTGGGCTGTATGTCTGTTACCTGTCCCTCTAGTATCTGGGCTGTATGTCTGTTACCTGTCCCTCTAGTGTCTGGGCTGTATGTCTGTTACCTGTCCCTCTAGTGTCTGGGCTGTATGTCTGTTACCTGTCCTTCTAGTGCCTGGGCTGTATGTCTGTTACCTGTCCCTCTAGTGTCTGGGCTGTATGTCTGTTACCTGTCCCTCTAGTGTCTGGGCTGTATGTCTGTTACCTGTCCCTCTAGTGTCTGGGCTGTATGTCTGTTACCTGTCCTTCTAGTGCCTGGGCTGTATGTCTGTTACCTGTCCCTCTAGTGTCTGGGCTGTATGTCTGTTACCTGTCCCTCTAGTATCTGGTCGTCAGGGAGAGTAAACTGCTCAATTTAGTTTGATTCCCCTCTGACACTGAGTTCCAGGAGCCATGACACACGCACACACACGCACGCACACAAACAAACACACACACACACACACACAGAAACAAACACACGCACACAAACAAACACACACACACACGCACACAAACAAACACACACACAAACACACACACTAACAAACTACCGTGTTGGTTGGTCGGTGTGTTGGTTTTAAGATGTTTAGAATTCTCATGGTCTCAGGGCTGTTGAAGGAAAGGTCCCTGATGCTAGAACAGCACAGTCCCTGATGCTAGAACAGCACAGTCCCTGATTCTAGAACAGCACAGTCCCTGATGCTAGAACAGCACAGTCCCTGATGCTAGAACAGCACAGTCCCTGATTCTAGAATAGCACAGTCCCTGATTCTAGAACAGCACAGTCCCTGATGCTAGAACAGCACAGTCCCTGATTCTAGAATAGCACAGTACCTGATTCTAGAACAGCACAGTCCCTGATGCTAGGACTGCACAGTCCCTGATTCTAGAATAGCACAGTCCCTGATTCTAGAATAGCACAGTACCTGATTCTAGAACAGCACAGTCCCTGATGCTAGAACAGCACAGTCCCTGATTCTAGAATAGCACAGTACCTGATTCTAGAACAGCACAGTCCCTGATGCTAGGACTGCACAGTCCCTGATGCTAGAACAGCACAGTCCCTGATTCTAGAATAGCACAGTCCCTGATTCTAGAACAGCACAGTCCCTGATGCTAGGACTGCACAGTCCCTGATTCTAGAACAGCACAGTCCCTGATGCCAGAACAGCACAGTCCCTGATGCTAGGACTGCACAGTCCCTGATTCTAGAATAGCACAGTCTCTGATGCTAGAACAGCACAGTCCCTGATGCTAGAACAGCACAGTCACTGATTCTCGAACAGCACAGTCCCTGATGCTAGAACAGCACAGTCCCTGATTCTAGAACAGCACAGTTCCTGATGCTAGGACAGCACAGTCCCCTGATTCTAGAACAGAACGGTCCCTGATTCTAGAACAGAACGGTCCCTGATGCTAGGACAGCACAGTCCCTGATTCTAGAACAGCACAGTTCCTGATGCTAGGACAGCACAGTCCCTGATTCTAGAACAGAACGGTCCCTGATGCTAGGACAGCACAGTCCCTGATTCTAGAACAGAACGGTCCCTGATGCTAGGACAGCACAGTCCCTGATTCTAGAACAGCACAGTCCCTGATTCTAGAACAGCACGGTCCCTGATTCTAGAACAGAACGGTCCCTGTCCATCTTCCCAAAATGAATCGACCTACCTCTTAAATGAGACGTCTCAGTCTTATTCCCAATCAATCAATCAATCAAATTGTATTTGTCCCATGCGTTGAATACAGCGGGTGTAGACGTTTTCCGTGAAATGGCTCCATACGAGTCCTTCCCAAACGATGCAGAGTTCAAACATTATAATAGTAACACAAGAGGAATAAAAATACACATAAAAAGAAATACTGCCACTAACTTTGCTGATAACTTCTTTATTGAGGGAAAATGTTCTTGCTACGACTGTGATGTGTGGTTGACTCAGCCAGCTACCTTCAGATGAATGCACTGACTGTACGTCTCTCTGGATAAGAGCGTCTGCTAAATGACGAAAATATAAACATGTATAATGTATGTGGTTTCCTCTCTGTCTTTAGGCTGTAAAATGTTGGATAGCAGACAGGGACAGGTTTACCAGAGTTCATCCAACATTGTGTATTGTTGTCACGTGTACTCCCCCTCTCCGGGCCTCCGGGTCACCAGGCTGCTCGTTAGGGAGCACACCTGTCACCATCGTTACGCTCATGATGACACTCACCTGGACTCCATCACCTCCTTGAATACCTGCCCTTTATCTGTCACTCCCTTTGGTTTCATCCCCAGTCGTCATTGTTCCTGTTTCATGTCAGTGCGCTGTTTGTGTTTCTTAGTTTTGTTCATTTATTTATTAATTAATTTTAAATGTATTCACTCCCCTGAACTTGCTTCCCGACTCTCAGCGTACATCGCTATGATTTCTAGACTGTTCAAGGAACCTAAAACTAGACAGTTTGGCCCTTTATAATGAAGGCAGAGAAGATATCTTTATAATGAAGGCAGAGAAGATATCTTTATAATGAAGGCAGAGGAGACATCTTTATAATGAAGGCAGAGAAGACATCTTTATAATGAAGGCAGAGAAGATATCTTTATAATGAAGGCAGAGAAGACATCTTTATAATGAAGGCAGAGAAGACATCTTTATAATGAAGGCAGAGAAGATATCTTTCTAAGGCAGAGAAGATATCTTTCTAAGGCAGAGAAGATATCTTTATAATGAAGGCAGAGAAGACATCTTTCTAAGGCAGAGAAGATATCTTTATAATGAAGGCAGAGAAGACATCTTTCTAAGGCAGAGAAGATATCTTTATAATGAAGGCAGAGAAGATATCTTTATAATGAAGGCAGAGAAGATATCTTTCTAAGGCAGAGAAGATATCTTTCGAAGGCAGAGAAGATATCTTTATAATGAAGGCAGAGAAGACATCTTTCTAAGGCAGAGAAGATATCTTTATAATGAAGGCAGAGAAGATATCTTTATAATGAAGGCAGAGAAGATATCTTTATAATGAAGGCAGAGAAGACATCTTTCTAAGGCAGAGAAGATATCTTTATAATGAAGGCAGAGAAGATATCTTTATAATGAAGGCAGAGAAGATATCTTTCTAAGGCAGAGAAGATATCTTTCGAAGGCAGAGAAGATATCTTTATAATGAAGGCAGAGAAGACATCTTTCTAAGGCAGAGAAGATATCTTTATAATGAAGGCAGAGAAGATATCTTTATAATGAAGGCAGAGAAGATATCTTTATAATGAAGGCAGAGAAGACATCTTTCTAAGGCAGAGAAGATATCTTTATAATGACGGCAGAGAAGATATCTTTATATGAAGTCAGAGAAGATATCTTTCTAAGGCAGAGAAGACATCTTTATAATGAAGGCAGAGAAGACATCTTTATAATGAAGGCAGAGAAGATATCTTTATAATGAAGGCAGAGAAGACATCTTTCTAAGGCAGAGAAGATATCTTTATAATGAAGGCAGAGAAGATATCTTTATAATGTAGGCAGAAAATACATCTTTATAATGAAGGCAGAGAAGACATCTTTATAATGAAGGCAGAGAAGATATCTTTATAATGAAGGCAGAGAAGACATCTTTATAATGAAGGCAGAGAAGATATCTTTATAATGAAGGCAGAGAAGACATCTTTATAATGAAGGCAGAGAAGACATCTTTATAATGAAGGCAAAGAAGACATCTTTCTAGGGCAGAGAAGATATCTTTATAATGAAGGCAGAGAAGATATCTTTATAATGAAGGCAGAAAAGACATCTTTATAATGAAGGCAGAGAAGACATCTTTATAATGAAGGCAGAGAAGATATCTTTATAATGAAGGCAGAGAAGACATCTTTCTAAGGCAGAAAATATATCTTTATAATGAAGGCAGAGAAGATATCTTTATAAGGCAGAGAAGATATCTTTCTATGGCAGAGAAGATATCTTTATAATGAAGGCAGAGAAGATATCTTTATAATGAAGGCAGAGAAGACATCTTTATAATGAAGGCAGAGAAGACATCTTTCTAAGGCAGAGAAGACATCTTTATAATGAAGGCAGAGAAGATATCTTTCTAAGGCAGAGAAGATATCTTTATAATGAAGGCAGAGAAGACATCTTTATAATGAAGGCAGAGAAGACATCTTTATAATGAAGGCAGAGAAGATATCTTCTAAGGCAGAGAATATATCTTTATAATGAAGGCAGAGAAGACATCTTTCTAAGGCAGAGAAGACATCTTTATAATGAAGGCAGAGAAGATATCTTTATAATGAAGGCAGAGAAGACATCTTTATAAGGCAGAGAAGATATATTTATAATGAAGGCAGAGAAGACATCTTTCTAAGGCAGAGAAGACATCTTTATAATGAAGGCAGAGAAGACATCTTTATAATGAAGGCAGAGAAGATATCTTTCTAAGGCAGAGAAGATATCTTTATAATGAAGGCAGAGAAGACATCTTTATAATGAAGGCAGAGAAGACATCTTTATAATGAAGGCAGAGAAGATATCTTTCTAAGGCAGAGAAGATATCTTTATAATGAAGGCAGAGAAGACATGATTTATAATGAAGGCAGAGAAGACATCTTTGTAATGAAGCCAGAGAAGACATCTTTCTAAGGCAGAGAAGATATCTTTATAATGAAGGCAGAGAAGACATCTTTATAATGAAGGCAGAGAAGATATCTTTATATGAAGTCAGAGAAGATATCTTTCTAAGGCAGAGAAGATATCTTTATAATGAAGGCAGAGAAGATATCTTTCTAAGGCAGAGAAGATATCTTTATAATGAAGGCAGAGAAGACATCTTTCTAAGGCAGAGAAGATATCTTTATAATGAAGGCAGAGAAGACATCTTTATAATGAAGGCAGAGAAGACATCTTTATAATGAAGGCAGAGAAGATATCTTTATAATGAAGGCAGAGAAGATATCTTTATAATGAAGGCAGAGAAGACATCTTTCTAAGGCAGAGAAGACATCTTTATAATGAAGGCAGAGAAGATATCTTTATAATGAAGGCAGAGAAGACATCTTTCTAAGGCAGAGAAGATATATTTCTAAGGCAGAGAAGACATCTTTATAATGAAGGCAGAGAAGACATCTTTCTAAGGCAGAGAAGACATCTTTATAATGAAGGCAGAGAAGATATCTTTATAATGAAGGCAGAGAAGACATCTTTATAATGAAGGCAGAGAAGACATCTTTCTAAGGCAGAGAAGATATCTTTATAATGAAGGCAGAGGAGACATCTTTCTAAGGCAGAGAAGATATCTTTATAATGAAGGCAGAGAAGACATCTTTATAATGAAGGCAGAGAAGACATCTTTCTAAGGCAGAGAAGATATCTTTATAATGAAGGCAGAGAAGACATCTTTCTAAGGCAGAGAAGACATACAGGCCTGGTTCCTGGACTAAAGATTAAGCCCTGGACTGAAAGCATTTGCAACGGAGCATTTATTTTTAGTTTAGGACTTAATCAGAGTCCAGGAAACTGTCCCACAATGTGTAAGACAGTTCCCGCTGAACAGTAGCTGTCTGTGTTTGTTATTCCCACGTCATCAGGAATATCTGAACACCATGTTCGTACAGAACACATATTTGTTACGTGACATTTCATTAGTAACGCTGTAGACAACAACAACAAAAGAAAAAACAGACAGAAACGGTCAAATACTAAATTATAGACTAAAATAGTTTGGCTATTAGGTTCTTCCCGGACGAACATCATACAGCTGAATGACAGTCTGGCTATTATAGCATAATAGTCATGTTAAATATTCTATCCTCAAACAATGGGGTCATTCTGTTGAGGGCGGACAGAGACATAAAAATAGAAGGTTTGACATTTCATGTTGCTGGTGCATTTCTTCTCAAAATGTGAGGAGAGATACAATATTTTAACCGAACTGAACTTGTTAGTGCATTTCCTCTCCTCTCTCTGAACTTACATGTTCGAGTCTTGCTTATTTGTTTTCTAAATGGTCGCTGATAGTTGGAGGGTTGGCTTTCCATACTAGGTCTAATGTTTGTCAATGTTAATCTTTACCGTGAACGGAGGATCAGGGGAAAAAAGAAAAGAGAGAAACAGAGAATGAAAGAGGGAGAGAAAGAGAGAGAGACAGAGAGAGGGAGATAGGG
This sequence comes from Salvelinus namaycush, assembly GCF_016432855.1. NCBI lineage: Eukaryota > Metazoa > Chordata > Actinopteri > Salmoniformes > Salmonidae > Salvelinus > Salvelinus namaycush. The sequence goes on from NC_052322.1 coordinate 49,189,098, forward strand.
AGAGGGAGAGAAAGAAAGAAAGAAAGAAAGCACGAGAGAGAGAAAGAGGGAGAGGGAGAGAGAGAGAGAAAGAGGGAGAGAGAGAAAGAAAGAAAGCACGAGAGAGAGAAAGAGGGAGAGGGAGAGAGAGAGGGAGAGAGAGCGAGAGAGAGAGGGGGAGAGAGAGAGGGAGAGACATAGGGAGAGAGAGAAAGAGAGAGGGAGAGAAAGAAAGACAGACGACATAAAGACAGGAAACAAGGAGGTCTGCCCTTGTTAATGTGTGGGTAAATATTGGTTTTCACCAGGTCAACACTAGCTGGTGTTTGAGCTCTGCCTTTTCTTTCATCGTTGTCTGAATGGAACACTGAGCTGGGGATGTGGATGGAGAGATGGAGGGAGGGATGGAGGGGGGAGGGGGGGTTGGAGTGTGTAAATATCACCTCTTTCCTCACTCAGGCAGGAGGACTGAGAGGCAGGAAGGCAGGAGGACTGAGAGGCAGGAACGCAGGAGGACTGAGAGGCAGGAAGGCCGAAGGACTGAGAGGCAGGAAGGCAGGAGGACTGAGAGGCAGGAAGGCAGAAGGACTGAGAGGCAGGAAGGCCGAAGGACTGAGAGGCAGGAAGGCCGAAGGACTGAGAGGCAGGAAGGCAGGAGGACTGAGAGGCAGGAAGGCAGAAGGACTGAGAGGCAGGAAGGCCGAAGGACTGAGAGGCAGGAAGGCAGAAGGACTGAGAGGCAGGAAGGCAGGAGGACTGAGAGGCAGGAAGGCCGAAGGACTGAGAGGCAGGAAGGCAGGAGGACTGAGAGGCAGGAAGGCCGAAGGACTGAGAGGCAGGAAGGCAGGAGGACTGAGAGGCAGGAAGGCAGAAGGACTGAGAGGCAGGAAGGCCGAAGGACTGAGAGGCAGGAAGGCAGGAGGACTGAGAGGCAGGAAGGCAGGAGGACTGAGAGGCAGGAAGGCAGGAGGACTGAGAGGCAGGAAGGCCGAAGGACTGAGAGGCAGGAAGGCAGGAGGACTGAGAGGCAGGAAGGCAGGAACCAGCATGATCACAGTGTTATCACTCTCTCTTTTAGGCTGTGGGACCCAGGGTTGGCACCTGGCTCTGGGTCTAGGGCCTCTTCCCCTGCCTGCCTGACAAGCTTTGCTCCTGAAGAGAGAGAGATACAGGGGGTCGGGGAAAGACAGAGGGGACATGGTGACCGGGCTGGGGCCCCTAGTAAGGCCCCTTATCAGCCTGTAGTATGGGGTTGGTTTACAGCCTGTAGTATGGGGTTGGTTTACAGCCTGTAGTATGGGGTTGGTTTATAGCCTGTAGTATGGGGTTGGTTTACAGCCTGTAGTATGGGGTTGGTTTACAGCCTGTAGTATGGGGTTGGTTTACAGCCTGTAGTATGGGGTTGGTTTACAGCCTGTAGTATGGGGTTGGTTTACAGCCTGTAGTATGGGGTTGGTTTACAGCCTGTAGTATGGGGTTGGTTTACAGCCTGTAGTATGGGGTTGGTTTACAGCCTGTAGTATGGGGTTGGTTTACAGCCTGTAGTATGGGGTTGGTTTACAGCCTGTAGTATGGGGTTGGTTTACAGCCTGTAGTATGGGGTTGGTTTATAGCCTGTAGTATGGGGTTGGTTTACAGCCTGTAGTATGGGGTTGGTTTACAGCCTGTAGTATGGGGTTGGTTTACAGCCTGTAGTATGGGGTTGGTTTACAGCCTGTAGTATGGGGTTGGTTTACAGCCTGTAGTATGGGGTTGGTTTATAGCCTGTAGTATGGGGTTGGTTTACAGCCTGTAGTATGGGGTTGGTTTACAGCCCGTAGTATGGGGTTGGTTTACAGCCTGTAGTATGGGGTTGGTTTATAGCCTGTAGTATGGGGTTGGTTTACAGCCTGTAGTATGGGGTTGGTTTACAGCCTGTAGTATGGGGTTGGTTTATAGCCTGTAGTATGGGGTTGGTTTACAGCCTGTAGTATGGGGTTGGTTTACAGCCTGTAGTATGGGGTTGGTTTACAGCCTGTAGTATGGGGTTGGTTTACAGCCTGTAGTATGGGGTTGGTTTACAGCCTGTAGTATGGTGTTGGTTTACAGCCTGTAGTATGGGGTTGGTTTACAGCCTGTAGTATGGGGTTGGTTTACAGCCTGTAGTATGGGGTTGGTTTACAGCCTGTAGTATGGGGTTGGTTTACAGCCTGTAGTATGGGGTTGGTTTACAGTCTGTAGTATGGGGTTGGTTTATAGCCTGTAGTATGGGGTTGGTTTACAGCCTGTAGGGTGTGTGACACAGTTCTCGTGTCAAACTGTCTTGCAGACCCACTCGTTAGCAACTCTACAGTTCACGTGAAAGAGGTGATCAGAGTTTTTGAGGCCTGGCCACGGTTGGCCACGGTAGGGTAGTGATCAGAGTGGTTGAGGCCTGGCCACGGTTGGCCACGGTAGGGTAGTGATCAGAGTGGTTGAGGCCTGGTCACGGTTGGCCACGGTAGGGTAGTGATCAGAGTGGTTGAGGCCTGGCCACGGTTGGCCACGGTAGGGTAGTGATCAGAGTGGTTGAGGCCTGGCCACGGTTGGCCACGGTAGGGTAGTGATCAGAGTTATTGAGGCCTGGTCACAGTTGGCCACGGTAGGGTAGTGATCAGAGTGGTTGAGGCCTGGCCACGGTTGGCCACGGTAGGGTAGTGATCAGAGTTGTTGAGGCCTGGCCACGGTTGGCCACGGTAGGGTAGTGATCAGAGTTGTTGAGGCCTGGCCACGGTTGGACAGGGCAGGCCAAGGAAGAGGGTACCTCTCTCATACTGCTTAACCACCCTTTAATCATCTATCAGAGTCCAAAATGTCTACATGTGTCCTAGAATATTGGACCGTTGGCTTTCATACTTTTCGAATTGTCACCAAACAATTTCTCCAACTGTCAACACATTCAACGGAATCGAAGAGGCATAGGTGGAGCCACGTGTTTTGGGTATTGTTGGGGAGATGCACGTCCGGGCTGTGCGTCCTCCGAGGACGGTGGTCTCAGAGCCTCGTAGCTACAGTTTGTCACAACGGGACGCCGGACAATGACGTGGCTGCGTCTGTGCACTCTGAATGAGGCTTTAAAATCCGGTCTGTAGTTGCTAAGCAACGTGATAGTGTTTAGGACACACACGACACACGAATGTGAAATTTATCGAAACTGGCCATTTTACACACTCCAACGTAACCCTCTCATCCCCCAGCAGTTCAAAGTTACCTTCAGAGGTAAAAACATTATATGATTAAGTGAGTATGTTTCAGTGTCTAATTGTTCTGTATTCCAATCAACTCAGTAGTGGGCTCCTTCAGGTGTACACGTGTACCTCCTTTCCAGGGTCCCCTTGGAACCCCTCGGAAGTTTCTCAGAATCACACAAAGGTCTTTCCGTTCCAACCGGCTGAACGTAAGGATTCACCGGCCTTCTATTCCCCGTGTCCTTCTCAAACTTGCGTTCCAAATGGCACTCTATTCCCTATATAGTGCACTACTTTAGACCAGAACCCTATGGCACCCTATTCCCTACATAGTGCACTACTTTAGACCAGAACCCTATGGCACCCTATTCCCTACATAGTGCACTACTTTAGACAAGAGTGTGTGCCGTTCAGGACGCTGCCCATGCCTGTGTTTCCTCTCAGTCATCCCTACGTGGTTCTTGCCAGGTCTATCAAGACTTGAATGGTCCTGAGATTAGTCCTGGAGGGTGAGCACAAAGTTCATATATAGACAGGCCGTTTAGTTCAGAAGACACGCTCCACAACCTTCACAGGATAGTAACAAACCAGTCCTCATTCTTCTCTCACAACAAAGTTATCATGCTTGAGGAGAGATGGTGGGAGTATCTGGTTTCTAACTGTAGTACTGCAACTCTACAGGTTTCTAGTTATAGTACTGCAGTTCTACATGTTTCTAGTTATAGTACTGCAGTTCTACAGGTTTCTAGTTATAGTACTGCAGTTCTACAGGTTTCTAGTTATAGCACTGCAGTTCTACAGGTTTCTAGTTATAGTACTGCAGTTCTACAGGTTTCTAGTTATAGTACTGCAGTTCTACAGGTTTCTAGTTATAGTACTGCAGTTCTACAGGTTTCTAGTTATAGTACTGCAGTTCTACAGGTTTCTAGTTATAGTACTGCAGTTCTACAGGTTTCTAGTTATAGTACTGCAACTCTACAGGTTTCTAGTTATAGTACTGCAGTTCTACAGGTTTCTAGTTATAGTACTGAACCTCTACAGGTTTCTAGTTATAGCACTGCAGTTCTACAGGTTTCTAGTTATAGTACTGAACCTCTACAGGTTTCTAGTTATAGTACTGCAGTTCTACAGGTTTCTAGTTATAGTACTGCAGTTCTACAGGTTTCTAGTTATAGTACTGCAGTTCTACAGGTTTTTAGTTATAGTACTGAACCTCTACAGGTTTCTAGTTATAGTACTGCAGTTCTACAGGTTTCTAGTTACAGTACTGCAACTCTACAGGTTTCTAGTTATAGTACTGCAGTTCTACAGGTTTCTAGTTACAGTACTGCAACTCTACAGGTTTCTAGTTAATGTACTGCAGTTCTACAGGTTTCTGGTTGTAGTACTGCAGCTCTGAGGATATTGTCCCTGGCCCCTTGTCCCTGGTCTTTGGCAAGAAAGAAGGAGACATTAGGATTGTGGTAAAATTGAGACTCAGAGGGCCAGTTTCCCACACCTTAAGACATTAAGAAAGAATCTCAAAGGAGAATCTCCATTGCAGGGAAATCGGCAAAAAATGATCATGGTGAATCTCATGATAATAGTTTACAGTGCATTCAGTAAGTATTCAGACCCCTGGTATTGCTCCTAATTTCATTACATTACAGCCACTTTCTAAAATGGATTCAATTATTATTTTTACACATCAAACTACAAACAAAACCCCATAATGACCAAGTGAAAACAGGTTTCTATACATTTTTGCAAATGTATAAAACTCAAAAACATAAATACCTTTTTTTACATACACTGCCGGTCAAAAGTTTTAGAAAACCTACTAATTTTAGGGTTTTTCTATATTTTTACTTTTTTCTGCATTGTAGAATAATAGTGAAGACATCAAAACTATGAAATAACACATATTGAATCATGTAGTAACCAAAAAAGTGTTAAACAAATCCAAATATATTTTATATATGAGATTCTTCAAATAGCCACCCTTTGCCTTGACAGCTTTGCACACTCTTGGCATTCTCTCTAACCAGCTTCATGAGGTAGTCACCTGGAATGCATTTCAGTTAACAGGTGTGCCTTCTTAAAAGTTAATTTGTGGAATTTCTTTCCTTCTTAATGTGTTTGAGCCAATCAGTTGTGACAAGGTAGGGGTGGTACACAGAAGAAAGCCCTATTTGGTAAAATACCAAGTCCATATTATGGCAAGAACAGCTCAAATAAGCAAAGTGAAACATCAGTCCATCGTTACTTTAAGACATGAAGGTCAGTCAATTCGGAACATTTCAAGAACTGTTAAAGTTTCTTCAAGTGCAGTCGCAAAAACCATCAAGCGCTTTGATGAAACTGGCTCTCAATAAGGATCACCACAGGAAAGAAAGACCCAGAGTTACCTCTGCTGCAGAGGATATGTTCATTAGAGTTACCAGACTCAGAAATTGCAGCCCAAATAAATGTTTCACAGAGTTCAAGTAACAGACACATCTCAACATCAACTGTTCGGAGGAGACTGTGTGAATCAGGCCTTCACTACTACAGGACACCAATAAGAAGAAGAGACTTGCTTGGGCCAAGAAACACGAGCAATGGACATCAGACCGGTGGAAATCTGTCCTTTGGTCTGGAGTCCAAATTTGAGATTTTTGGTTCCAACCGCCGTGTCTTTGTGAACAGATGATCTCCACATGTGTATTTCCCACCGTGAAGCATGGAGGAGGAGGTGTTATGGTGTGGGGGTGCTTTGCTGGTGACATTGTCTTTTATTTATTTAGAATTCAAGGCACCAGCATGGCTAGAACAGCATTCTGCAGCAATACGCCATCCCATCTGGTTTGCGCTTAGTGGGACTATCATTTGTTTTTCAACAGGACAATGACCCAACCACCTCCAGGCTACGTAAGGGCTATTTTACCAAGAAGGAGAGTGATGGAGTGCTGCATCAGATGACCTGGCCTCCACAGTACCCCGACCTTAACCCAATTGAGATGGTTTGGGATGAGTTGGACTGCAGAGTGAAGGAAAAGCAGCCAACAAGTGCTCAGCATATGTAGGAACTACTTCAAGACTGTTGGAAAAGCATTCCAGGTGAAGCTGGTTGAGAGAATGCCAAGAGTGTGCAAAGCTGTCATCAAGGCAAAGGGTGGCTATTTGAATAATCTTTTTTTGGTTACTATGTGATTCCATATGTGTTATTTCATAGTTTTGATGTCTTCACTATTATTCTACAATGTAGAAAATAGTTAAAAAAATAAAGAAAAACCCTTGAATGAGTAGGTCTTCTAAACCTTTTGACAGGCAGTGTAAGAATTCAGACCCTTTGCTATGAGACAAAAAATGTAACTCAGGTGCATCCTGTTTCCATTGATCCTCCTTGAGATGTTTCTACAACTTGATTGGAGTCCACCTGTGGTACATTCAATTGATTGGACATGATTTGGAAAGGCACACACTTTTCCACAGTTGACAGTGCACGTCAGATCTGGGGAAGGGTACCATAATATTCCTGCAGCGTTGAAGGTCCCCAAGAACACAGTCGCCTCCATCATTCTTAAATGGAAGAAGTTTGGAAACACCAAGACTCTTCCTAGAGCTGGCTGCCCGGCCAAATGGAGCAATCAGGAGAGAAGGGCCTTGGTCAGGGAGGTGACTAAGAACCCGATGGTCACTCTGACAGAGCTCCAGAGTTCCCCTGTGGAGATGGGAGAACCTTCAAGAAGGACAACCATCTCTGCAGCACTCCACCAATCAGGCCTTTATGGTAGAGTGGCCAGACGGAAGCTTCTGGAGGAAACCTGGCACCATCTCTAAGGCTGTAATCTCTGCCAAAGGTGCTTCAACAAAGTACTGAGTAATTAGTCTGAATAGTTATGTATAGTTTTGTAAATGTAATATTTCCGTTTTTTAAATTTATTTTTGCCGAAATGTCTAAGAACCTGTTTTTGCTTTGTCATTATGGGGTATTGTGTGTAGATTGCTGAGGGGAAAAACACAATTTAATCAATTTTAGAATGAGGCTGTAACGTAACAAAATGTGGTAAAAGTCATAAGGTCTGAATACTTTCTGAATGCACTGTATTACAGTATAATATAATAATAGTGTTAGTCTGAGTTGTTGCAGCTGTTCAATAACTGTTACCATATGAGAAAGCCCAGTGATCTCTGTCAAGCTGAAGTTGAAATAGAGTGTGGGGAGTCGGCCCTCCTCCATAAAACTGTCAGAATCCATAACAGTCGGACGTGTTTCAAATCACCGGAGGCGTAGAGAAATGCTGACTGTGGTATTGGTCTCTGGAGACAGTAGAGTTGGTCTCTGGACTGGAGACAGTAGTGTTGGTCTCTGGACTGGAGACAGTAGAGTTGGTCTCTGGACTGGAGACAGTAGAGTTGGTCTCTGGACTGGAGACAGTAGTGTAGGTCTCTGAACTGGAGACAGTAGTGTAGGTCTCTGGACTGGAGACAGTAGAGTAGGTCTCTGAACTGGAGACAGTAGTGTAGGTCTCTGGACTGGAGATGGTAGTGTAGGTCTCTGGACTGGAGACAGTAGTGTAGGTCTCTGGACTGGAGACAGTAGTGTAGGTCTCTGGACTGGAGACAGTAGTGTAGGTCTCTGGACTGGAGACAGTAGTGTAGGTCTCTGGACTGGAGACAGTAGAGTTGGTCTCTGGACTGGAGACAGTAGTGTAGGTCTCTGGACTGGAGACAGTAGTGTTGGTCTCTGGACTGGAGACAGTAGTGTTGGTCTCTGGACTGGAGACAGTGGTGTTGGTCTCTGGACTGGAGACAGTAGTGTAGGTCTCTGGACTGGAGACAGTAGAGTTGGTCTCTGGACTGGAGACAGTAGTGTAGGTCTCTGGACTGGAGACAGTAGTGTTGGTCTCTGGACTGGAGACAGTAGTGTAGGTCTCTGGACTGGAGACAGTAGAGTTGGTCCCTGGAGACAGTAGTGTAGTTCTCTGGACTGGAGATAGTAGAGTAGGTCTCTGTCATGGAGACAGTAGTGTAGGTCTCTGGACTGGAGACAGTAGTGTTGGTCTCTGGACTGGAGACAGTAGTGTAGGTCTCTGGACTGGAGACAGTAGTGTTGGTCTCTGGACTGGAGACAGTAGTGTTGGTCTCTGGACTGGAGACAGTAGTGTAGGTCTCTGGACTGGAGACAGTAGTGTAGGTCTCTGGACTGGAGACAGTAGAGTTGGTCTCTGGACTGGAGACAGTAGAGTTGGTCCCTGGACTGGAGACAGTAGTGTTGGTCTCTGGACTGGAGACAGTAGTGTAGGTCTCTGGACTGGAGACAGTAGTGTTGGTCTCCTCTGGACTGGAGACAGTAGTGTTGGTCTCTGGACTGGAGACAGTAGAGTTGGTCTCTGGACTGGAGACAGTAGTGTTGGTCTCTGGACTGGAGACAGTAGAGTTGGTCTCTGGACTGGAGACAGTAGTGTAGGTCTCTGGACTGGAGACAGTAGTGTAGGTCTCTGGACTGGAGACAGTAGTGTAGGTCTCTGGACTGGAGACAGTAGTGTAGGTCTCTGGACTGGAGACAGTAGTGTAGGTCTCTGGACTGGAGACAGTAGAGTAGGTCTCTGGACTGGAGACAGTAGTGTACGTCTCTGGACTGGAGACAGTAGAGTTGGTCTCTGGACTGGAGACAGTAGTGTAGGTCTCTGGACTGGAGACAGTAGAGTTGGTCTCTGGACTGGAGACAGTAGTGTAGGTCTCTGGACTGGAGACAGTCGTGTTGGTCTCTGGACTGGAGACAGTAGAGTAGGTCTCTGGACTGGAGACAGTCGTGTTGGTTTTGCCTAGGTTCTCCTGTTTCTGTCTCTCTTCAGAACCCTTGTTAAGATTCTTCCATCTTCACAGTTTTCTCAAAGCCTCTGGACTAAAGCCTGTAGTTTTGGACAGCTGAAGTTGTCTAAGCTGGTTGTGGATCATTTTTTACCTTTATTTAACCAGGTAGGCCAGTTGAGAACAGTGCGACAAAAACAACAACACAGAGTTACACGTGGATCATTAAGGCGTCAGCATGCCAAACATCCCCCAGCATGCCAAACATCCCCCAGCATGCCAAACATCCCCCAGCATGCCAAACATCCCCCAGCATGCCAAACATCTCCCAGCATGCCAAACATCCCCCAGCATGCCAAACATCTCCCAGCATGCCAAACATCCCCCAGCATGCCAAACATCCCCCAGCATGCCAAACATCCCCCAGCATGCCAAACATCTCCCAGCATGCCAAACATCCCCCAGCATGCCAAACATCTCCCAGCATGCCAAACATCCCCCAGCATGCCAAACATCTCCCAGCATGCCAAACATAAACATCTTGCGTTTCTATGTCAAACGGTTTGGTTATATTTCAGTCTTCTGTGATGTGTAATATTGTTATACATCTCAATTCTATATCTGACATGGTAACAGATGTCTTGTTTTTTAAAATCCCATAACCATGTGTGTGAGGTGTATACTTTGGTTTCAAGCTAGATTTGTTTAAGTGTACCAAGAAACCCTCTGTGTGGCCCTGATTTAGCCCACTGCAGTGAAAGGTTTTATTAAAAACTAGAAAAAAACGTCAATAGTACTGTTTGTCCATTTTCAGACGCCATACTCAGTATACACTTCCTGAAATAGTCAGAATTAATGTAACTCAAGAAATCTGTCATTCATTTTGACTTTTTTTGCCGAGGAGATCTTAGTCACGCAATTTTACATCTAACTGAGATGTTTGGTCCAAATGTGCATGAAAACGAGTCGTCTCTTGTTAAACGACAACAAAGGCTACTGAAGAATCTCAACTGTTGACCAATCACTGATGAAGGAGCACAGAACTACTCACTTCTCCAGAAAAAACAACGAACAACCTAAAAACAGAACTTACCGAAGTACAAAACGAACAAAAACGTCACAAAATGTCGTCAGAATATATGAACAAACTCTTCCAAACTGTTTCGGCTGGGAAGCATGCGGACGCCGTTACTGTATCTACTGGTCTGGTCTGGTTGTGGATCATTACTGTATCTACTAGTCTGGTCTGGTTGTGGATCATTACTGTATCTACTGGTCTGGTTGTGGATCATTACTGTCTCTACTAGTCTGGTCTGGTTGTGGATCATTACTGTATCTACTAGTCTGGTCTGGTTGTGGATCATTACTGTATCTACTGGTCTGGTTGTGGATCATTACTGTATCTACTAGTCTGGTCTGGTTGTGGATCATTACTGTATCTACTAGTCTGGTCTGGTTGTGGATCATTACTGTATCTACTAGTCTGGTCTGGTTGTGGATCATTGCTGTATCTACTAGTCTGGTCTGGTTGTGGATCATTACTGTATCTACTAGTCTGGTCTGGTTGTGGATCATTACTGTCTCTACTGGTCTGGTCTGGTTGTGGATTATTACTGAATCTACTAGTCTGGTCTGGTTGTGGATCATTACTGTATCTACTAGTCTGGTCTGGTTGTGGATCATTACTGTCTCTACTGGTCTGGTCTGGTTGTGGATCATTACTGTATCTACTAGTCTGGTCTGGTTGTGGATCATTACTGTATCTACTAGTCTGGTCTGGTTGTGGATCATTACTGTCTCTACTGGTCTAGTCTGGTTGTGGATCATTACTGTATCTACTAGTCTGGTCTGGTTGTGGATCATTACTGTCTCTACTGGTCTAGTCTGGTTGTGGATCATTACTGAATCTACTAGTCTGGTCTGGTTGTGGATCATTACTGTATCTAGTAGTCTGGTCTGGTTGTGGATCATTACTGTATCTACTAGTCTGGTCTGGTTGTGAATCATTACTGTCTCTACTAGTCTGGTCTGGTTGTGGATCATTACTGTCTCTACTAGTCTGGTCTGGTTGTGGATCATTACTGTATCTACTAGTCTGGTCTGGTTGTGGATCATTACTGTCTCTACTGGTCTGGTTGTGGATCATTACTGTATCTACTAGTCTGGTCTGGTTGTGGATCATTACTGTATCTACTAGTCTGGTCTGGTTGTGGATCATTACTGTATCTACTGGTCTGGTTGTGGATCATTACTGTATCTACTAGTCTGGTCTGGTTGTGGATCATTACTGTATCTACTAGTCTGGTCTGGTTGTGGATCATTACTGTCTCTACTGGTCTGGTTGTGGATCATTACTGTATCTACTAGTCTGGTCTGGTTGTGGATCATTACTGTATCTACTAGTCTGGTCTGGTTGTGGATCATTACTGTATCTACTGGTCTGGTTGTGGATCATTACTGTATCTACTAGTCTGGTCTGGTTGTGGATCATTACTGTATCTACTAGTCTGGTCTGGTTGTGGATCATTACTGTATCTACTAGTCTGGTCTGGTTGTGGATCATTACTGTATCTAGTAGTCTGGTCTGGTTGTGGATCATTACTGTCTCTACTAGTCTGGTCTGGTTGTGGATCATTACTGTATCTACTAGTCTGGTCTGGTTGTGGATCATTACTGTCTCTACTGGTCTGGTTGTGGATCATTACTGTATCTACTAGTCTGGTCTGGTTGTGGATCATTACTGTATCTACTAGTCTGGTCTGGTTGTGGATCATTACTGTCTCTACTGGTCTGGTTGTGGATCATTACTGTATCTACTAGTCTGGTCTGGTTGTGGATCATTACTGTATCTACTAGTCTGGTCTGGTTGTGGATCATTACTGTCTCTACTGGTCTGGTTGTGGATCATTACTGTATCTACTAGTCTGGTCTGGTTGTGGATCATTACTGTATCTACTAGTCTGGTCTGGTTGTGGATCATTACTGTATCTACTGGTCTGGTTGTGGATCATTACTGTATCTACTAGTCTGGTCTGGTTGTGGATCATTACTGTATCTACTAGTCTGGTCTGGTTGTGGATCATTACTGTATCTACTGGTCTGGTTGTGGATCATTACTGTATCTACTAGTCTGGTCTGGTTGTGGATCATTACTGTATCTACTAGTCTGGTCTGGTTGTGGATCATTACTGTCTCTACTGGTCTGGTCTGGTTGTGGATCATTACTGTATCTACTAGTCTGGTCTGGTTGTGGATCATTACTGTATCTACTAGTCTGGTCTGGTTGTGGATCATTACTGTATCTAGTAGTCTGGTCTGGTTGTGGATCATTACTGTATCTACTAGTCTGGTCTGGTTGTGGATCATTACTGTATCTACTAGTCTGGTCTGGTTGTGGATCATTACTGTCTCTACTGGTCTAGCCTGGTTGTGGATCATTACTGAATCTACTAGTCTGGTCTGGTTGTGGATCATTACTGTATCTACTAGTCTGGTCTGGTTGTGGATCATTACTGTCTCTACTGGTCTAGTCTGGTTGTGGATCATTACTGTATCTACTAGTCTGGTCTGGTTGTGAATCATTACTGTATCTACTGGTCTGGTCTGGTTGTGGATCATTACTGTATCTACTAGTCTGGTCTGGTTGTGGATCATCACTGTCTCTACTGGTCTAGTCTGGTTGTGGATCATTACTGTATCTACTAGTCTGGTCTCGTTGTGGATCATTACTGTCTCTACTGGTCTAGTCTGGTTGTGGATCATTACTGTATCTACTAGTCTGGTCTGGTTGTGGATCATCACTGTCTCTACTGGTCTAGTCTGGTTGTGGATCATTACTGTATCTACTAGTCTGGTCTGGTTGTGGATCATTACTGTATCTACTAGTCTGGTCTGGTTGTGGATCATTACTGTATCTACTAGTCTGGTCTGGTTGTGAATCATTACTGAATCTACTAGTCTGGTCTGGTTGTGAATCATTACTGTATCTACTAGTCTGGTCTGGTTGTGGATCATTACTGTCTCTACTGGTCTAGTCTGGTTGTGGATCATTACTGTATCTACTAGTCTGGTCTGGTTGTGGATCATTACTGTATCTACTGGTCTAGTCTGGTTGTGGATCATTACTGTATCTACTAGTCTGGTCTGGTTGTGGATCATTACTGTATCTACTAGTCTGGTCTGGTTGTGGATCATTACTGTATCTACTAGTCTGGTCTGGTTGTGGATCATTACTGTCTCTACTGGTCTGGTCTGGTTGTGGATTATTACTGTATCTACTAGTCTGGTCTGGTTGTGGATCATTACTGTATCTACTAGTCTGGTCTGGTTGTGGATCATTACTGTATCTACTAGTCTGGTCTGGTTGTGGATCATTACTGTATCTACTAGTCTGGTCTGGTTGTGGATCATTACTGTATCTACTAGTCTGGTCTGGTTGTGGATCATTACTGTATCTACTAGTCTGGTCTGGTTGTGAATCATTACTGAATCTACTAGTCTGGTCTGGTTGTGGATCATTACTGTATCTACTGGTCTAGTCTGGTTGTGGATCATTACTGTATCTACTAGTCTGGTCTGGTTGTGGATCATTACTGTATCTACTAGTCTGGTCTGGTTGTGGATCATTACTGTATCTACTAGTCTGGTCTGGTTGTGAATCATTACTGAATCTACTAGTCTGGTCTGGTTGTGGATCATTACTGTATCTACTAGTCTGGTCTGGTTGTGGATCATTACTGTATCTACTAGTCTGGTCTGGTTGTGGATCATTACTGTATCTACTAGTCTGGTCTGGTTGTGGATCATTACTGTATCTACTAGTCTGGTCTGGTTGTGGATCATTACTGTACTAGTCTGGTCTGGTTGTGGATCATTACTGTATCTACTGGTCTAGTCTGGTTGTGGATCATTACTGTATCTACTAGTCTGTCTGGTTCTCTGGCCCCTTTCTGTCTCTGGCTGTCTGGTTCTCTGGCCCCTTTCTGTCTCTGGCTGTCTGGTTCTCTGGCCCCTTTCTGTCTCTGGCTGTCTGGTTCTCTGGCCCCTTTCTGTCTCTTGCTGTCTGGTTCTCTGGCCCATTTCTGTCTCTGGCTGTCTGATTGTCTGGCCCCTTTCTGTCTCTGACTGTCTGGTTCTCAGGCCCCTTTCTGTCTCTGGCTGTCTGATTGTCTGGCCCCTTTCTGTCTCTGACTGTCTGGTTCTCAGCCCGCTTTCTGTCTCTGGCTGTCTGGTTCTCTGGCCCCTTTCTGTCTCTGGCTGTCTGATTGTCTGGCCCCTTTCTGTCTCTCGCTGTCTGGTTCTCGGGCCCCTTTCTCTCTCTGGCTGTCTGGTTCTCTGGCCCCTTTCTGTCTCTTGCTGTCTGGTTCTCTGGCCCCTTTCTGTCTCTTGCTGTCTGGTTCTCTGGCCCCTTTCTGTCTCTGGCTGTCTGGTTCTCTGGCCCCTTTCTGTCTCTGGCTGTCTGATTGTCTGGCCCCTTTCTGTCTCTGGCTGTCTGGTTCTCGGGCCCCTTTCTCTCACTGGCTGTCTGGTTCTCTGGCCCCTTTTTGTCTCTGGCTGTCTGGTTGTCTGGCCCCTTTCTGTCTCTGACTGTCTGGTTCTCTGGCCCCTTTCTGTCTCTTGCTGTCTGGTTCTCTGGCCCCTTTCTCTCACTGGCTGTCTGGTCCTCTGACCCCTTACTCTCGCTGGCTGTGTTTCTTCCTCCCAGGTCCACCTGTTTGTGTTTTATAGATTCTTTATCCTGTTGATGTTGGTAATTATGGTTCTTCAGGGGGAGGTATCCGTCTTCCCAATTTGTTCAAGGCCTCCTGAGTACTAGAAAGAGTCCTCCCCTCCTGTTCTCTCGCTTCTCTCCTATC
>NC_052322.1:49208912-49238912 GCF_016432855.1 Salvelinus namaycush
TTCTGCTTGACATGTTTAGATTTGATAGGGAAGCTGAGAGGTTTGATATACTGTTAAGGTTTTCTACTGCCAAGTTCACACCTTCACTATTACAGTGAAACGTTTTGTCCAGGAAGTTGTCTAGAAGGGATAGAATTTGTTGTTGCCTAATAGTTTTTTGGTAGGTTTCCACACTTCTTTCCTTCCATCTATAGCATTTCTTAATATTACTCAGTTCCTTTGGGAATTGTGACCCGTTTTTGTTGGTTATGTTGTCATAGTTGTGCCTAGGGGGGCATATGGGGGAGGGAATGCTGTCACCTGCAGGCAGGTGTTTGTCCCCCTGTGTGCTGAGAGTGTCGGGCTCTTGTCCAGTTCTGGTATTTAGGTCGCCACAGACTAGTACATGTCCCTGGGCCTGGAAATGATTGATCTCCCCCTCAAGGATGGAGAAGCTGTCTTCATTAAAGTATGGGGATTCTACTGGGGGGATATAGGTAGCACACATGAGGACATTTTCCTCTGTTAAGATAATTTCCTTTTTGAATTTCTTGCCAAATTTAAAATATTCCTGTTTTTACTCATTTAATGGAGTGAGTTAGGTCTGCTCTATACCAAATTAGCATACCCCCTGAGTCTCTTCCCTGTTTCACACCTGGTAGTTTGGTGGATGGTACGACCAGCTCTCTGTAACCTAGAGGGCAACCGGTGGGTCCGTCTCCTCTCTCTCTCCCCCCTCAGGGCTCTAGGCCCCTCTTCTCCCCCTCAAATACCTCAGACTGCAGCCTGCCAACCCTTTCATACAGCCTCCTCAGGAAATGAAACGCTATTATATATGTGAGTGTTATATATATGAGCGTTGAGGGGGGGAGAGTTGTGGGTTGAGTTATTGAGGGTTGAGTGTTGAGGGTTTAAGGGGACGCTCTAGAAACTGTTAGTGTTTATTTAACCTTTATTTAACTAGGCAAGTCAGTTAAGAACAAATTCCTATCTACAATGACGGCCTACCTGGGAACAGTGGGTTCACTGCCTTGTTCAGGGGCACAACGACAGGTTTTTACCTTGTCAGCTCCGTGATTTGATCTTGCAACCTTCCGGTTGCTAGGCCAATACTCTAACCACTAGGCTACCTGCTGGTTACTAGTCCAACACTCTAACCACTAGGCTAACGCTCTAACCACTAGGCTAACGCTCTAACCACTAGGCCAACGCTCTAACCACTAGGCCAACGCTCTAACCACTAGGCCAACGCTCTAACCACTAGGCCAACGCTCTAACCACTAGGCCAACGCTCTAACCACTAGGCCAACGCTCTAACCACTAGGCCAACGCTCTAACCACTAGGCCAACGCTCTAACCACTAGACCAACGCTCTAACCACTAGGCCAACGCTCTAACCACTAGGCCAACGCTCTAACCACTAGGCTAACGCTCTAACCACTAGGCTAACGCTCTAACCACTAGGCCAACGCTCTAACCACTAGGCCAACGCTCTAACCACTAGGCCAACGTTCTAACCACTAGGCCAACGCTCTAACCACTAGGCCAACGCTCTAACCACTAGGCCAACGCTCTAACCACTAGGCTAACGCTCTAACCACTAGGCCAACACTCTAACCACTAGGCCAACACTCTAACCACTAGGCCAACACTCTAACCACGAGGCTACCTGCCACCCCAGCTGGGTAGAAATACATCTATGTTTCTTGCTTTGGAATTTGAATGAATCTGTTGAAAGAAAAATCATTGTTGTTTATTTTCACTGAGCTCATTGCAAAACAACTGAGAAAAGCACAGAATAAACATGATGACATAAAGGATGTTCAATAAGCGCTTGGCTTTTACGCCCAAGGCTTTCCACCAAGGGAATTTAAGTAAACAGACAGCTCCAGAACTTACGTATATCAGAGCTTGTGAAAAGGATTCCAGAAGTGTGTGACGATGAGTAGCAACTGTATCCTGGTCTCTCCCCTGGTGTGTTTAGTTACGATGAGTAGCGACTGTACCCTGGTCTCTCCCCTGGTGTGTTTAGTTACGGTCAGAGATCCTGTGCAGTGTGGAGTAGGAAATGGCACCTGTCTATACTCACATAGATACATACACACACACAGTGGCACACACACAGTGGCACACACACACAGGCTACTGTAGACAGACAGACATACACGTGTAAAAACAGATGGACACCTACAGTAGCTCAGCTGAGACTAAAGCAACAAGAAGACGGCCGTCATCTTCCTCACAGTGGCACAATGTTCCTCTCATACCCCTCCCCCTCCCCGAAGGCCTTTTCACTACTTCCACTAAGCCTTGTTCCATTGTTTCCTCTCCTGTTCCCCTGTTCCCGGGCCCCAGAGAGAGGCAAGACCTGACATGCCAGCCTGCCTCTCCTCTCCTCCTTTCCTCCTCTCCTTATATGTTCAATATGTCTTCCTATGGAGAGACTGGGACTGTCATCTGGAGGGAAACCTGTCTTTCTATGGAGAGACTGAGCCTGTCATCTGGAGGGAAAACCTGTCTTCCTATGGAGAGACTGAGAGAGCCTGTCATCTGGAGGGTAACCTGTCTTCCTATGGAGAGACTGAGAGAGCCTGTCATCTGGAGGGAAACCTGTCTTCCTATGGAGAGACTGAGCCTGTCATCTGGAGGGAAAACCTGTCTTCCTATGGAGAGACTGGGCCTGTCATCTGGAGGGAAACCATGTCTTCCTATGGAGAGACTGGGCCTGTCATCTGGAGGGAAAACCTGTCTTCCTATGGAGAGACTGGGCCTGTCATCTGGAGGGAGAACTGTCTTCCTATGGAGAGACTGAGAGAGCCTGTCATCTGGAGGGTAACCTGTCTTCCTATGGAGAGACTGGGCCTGTCATCTGGAGGGAAAACCTGTCTTCCTATGGAGAGACTGAGCCTGTCATCTGGAGGGAAAGCTGTCTTCCTATGGAGAGACTGGGCCTGTCATCTGGAGGGAAACATGCCATTATATTTGAACAGACCATAATAATTCCCTGTCAGAACGTCATGTGATGATGCGTGGTGATTTTCCCTCTCTCGTTTTAAGGGGTTCTACAGTGGTATGTTACAGAGGACTTTGTAATAACTGTAGACATGTCATTGGAGTGCAAATCTGTGCATAGAGCCTTGAGAGAGAATTCTGCTGTGGAACTCTCTGCTACAGGCATGACAGCTCCATTGATAACGGAACGTTATGGCATTCCAGAACCCCAGGGACAGGAATTCTAGACCCCCAGGGACATTAATTCTAGAACCCCAGGGACAGGAACTCTAGAACCCCAGGGACATTAATTCTAGAACCCCAGGGACAGGAACTCTAGAACCCCAGGGACAGGAACTCTACAACCCCAGGGACAGGAACTCTAGAACCCCAGGGACATTAATTCTAGAACCCCAGGGACAGGAACTCTAGAACCCCAGGGACATTAATTCTAGAACCCCAGGGACAGGAACTCTAGAACCCCAGGGACATTAATTCTAGAACCCCAGGGACAGGAACTCTAGAACCCCAGGGACAGGAACTCTACAACCCCAGGGACAGGAACTCTACAACCCCAGGGACATGAACTCTTCAACCCCAGGGACATGAACTCTACAACCCCAGGGACAGGAACTCTACAACCCCAGGGACATGAACTCTACAACCCCAGGGACAGGAACTCTACAACCCCAGGGACAAGAACTCTACAACCCCAGGGACAGGAACTCTACAACCCCAGGGACAGGAACTCTACAACCCCAGGGACAAGAACTCTACAACCCCAGGACCATGAACTCTACAACCCCAGGGACAGGAACTCTACAACCCCAGGGACATGAACTCTACAACCCCAGGGACAAGAACTCTACAACCCCAGGGACATGAACTCTACAACCCCAGGGACAAGAACTCTACAACCCCAGGGACAAGAACTCTACAACCCCAGGGACAGGAACTCTACAACCCCAGGGACAGGAACTCTACAACCCCAGGGACATGAACTCTACAACCCCAGGGACAGGAACTCTACAACCCCAGGGACAGGAACTCTACAACCCCAGGGACAGGAACTCTACAACCCCAGGGACAGGAACTCTACAACCCCAGGGACAAGAACTCTACAACCCCAGGGACAGGAACTCTACAACCCCAGGGACAGGAACTCTACAACCCCAGGGACAGGAACTCTACAACCCCAGGGACAGGAACTCTACAACCCCAGGGACAGGAACTCTACAACCCCAGGGACAAGAACTCTACAACCCCAGGGACAAGAACTCTACAACCCCAGGGACAAGAACTCTACAACCCCAGGGACAGGAACTCTACAACCCCAGGGACAGGAACTCTACAACCCCAGGGACAGGAACTCTACAACCCCAGGGACATGAACTCTACAACCCCAGGGACATGAACTCTACAACCCCAGGGACAGGAACTCTACAACCCCAGGGACAGGAACTCTACAACCCCAGGGACATGAACTCTACAACCCCAGGGACATGAACTCTACAACCCCAGGGACAGGAACTCTACAACCCCAGGGACAGGAACTCTACAACCCCAGGGACAGGAACTCTACAACCCCAGGGACAGGAACTCTACAACCCCAGGGACAGGAACTCTAGAACCCCAGGGACAAGAACTCTACAACCCCAGGGACAGGAACTCTACAACCCCAGGGACAGGAACTCTACAACCCCAGGGACAGGAACTCTACAACCCCAGGGACAAGAACTCTACAACCCCAGGGACAGGAACTCTACAACCCCAGGGACAGGAACTCTACAACCCCAGGGACAAGAACTCTACAACCCCAGGGACAGGAACTCTACAACCCCAGGGACATGAACTCTACAACTCCAGGGACATGAACTCTACAACCCCAGGGACAGGAACTCTACAACCCCAGGGACAGGAACTCTACAACCCCAGGGACAGGAACTCTACAACCCCAGGGACAGGAACTCTACAACCCCAGGGACAGGAACTCTACAACCCCAGGGACAGGAACTCTACAACCCCAGGGACAGGAACTCTACAACCCCAGGGACAGGAACTCTACAACCCCAGGGACAGGAACTCTACAACCCCAGGGACAGGAACTCTACAACCCCAGGGACAGGAACTCTACAACCCCAGGGACAGGAACTCTACAACCCCAGGGACAGGAACTCTACAACCCCAGGGACAGGAACTCTACAACCCCAGGGACAGGAACTCTACAACCCCAGGGACAGGAACTCTACAACCCCAGGGACAGGAACTCTACAACCCCAGGGACAGGAACTCTACAACCCCAGGGACAGGAACTCTACAACCCCAGGGACAGGAACTCTACAACCCCAGGGACAGGAACTCTACAACCCCAGGGACAGGAACTCTACAACCCCAGGGACAGGAACTCTACAACCCCAGGGACAGGAACTCTACAACCCCAGGGACAGGAACTCTACAACCCCAGGGACAAGAACTCTACAACCCCAGGGACAGGAACTCTACAACCCCAGGGACAGGAACTCTACAACCCCAGGGACAGGAACTCTACAACCCCAGGGACAGGAACTCTACAACCCCAGGGACAGGAACTCTACAACCCCAGGGACAGGAACTCTACAACCCCAGGGACAGGAACTCTACAACCCCAGGGACATGAACTCTTCAACCCCAGGGTGAATGGTACAGGCTCCATGACATTTCTTGCTCTGTCCATGACATAGACTGACCAGGTGAATCCAGGTGAAAGCTATGATCCCTTATTGATGTCATTTGTTAAATCCACTTCAACCAGTGTAGATGAAGGGGAGGAGACAGGTTAAAGAAGGATTTTTGAGACAATTGAGACATTGATTGTTTATGTGTACCATTCAGATGGTGATTGGGCAAGACAAAATATGTAAGTGCCTTTGAACGGGGGTATGGTAGTAGGTGCCAGGCGCACCGGTTTGTGTCAAGAACTACAACTCTGCTGGGTTTTTCACCCTCAACAGTTTCCCGTGTGTATCAAGAATAGTCCACCACCCAAAGGACACCCAGCCAACTTGACACAACTGTGGGAAGCATTGGAGTCAACATGGGCCAGTATCCCTGTGGAACGTTTTCAACACCTTGTAGAGTCCATGTCCCGACGAATTGAGGCTGTTCTGTGGGCAAAAGGGGGTGCAACTCAATATTAGGAAGGTGTACTTAATGTTTTGTACACTCAGTGTCTAATTATATACTGTAGTGTCTATATATATACTGTAGTGTCTACATATATACTGTAGTGTCTATATATATACTGTAGTGTCTACATATATACTGTAGTGTCTATATATATACTGTAGTGTCTATATATATACTGTAGTGTCTATATATATACTGTAGTGTCTATATATATACTGTAGTGTCTATATATATACTGTAGTGTCTATATATATACTGTAGTGTCTACATATATACTGTAATGTCTACATATATACTGTAGTGTCTATATATATACTGTAGTGTCTATATATATACTGTAGTGTCTATATATATACTGTAGTGTCTATAGATACTGGAAGAAGTGGACTTCTAAGTACATAATAGATGGCACTCATCCATCTAGGACTTCCTGGGACCTCCTGGGACTTCCTGGGAATGCCCCTGATTTTTGTGACATTACCAGCCCCCAGCCCCCAACACCTCAACCCCTGCTGTCCCCAGCCCTCAACACCCCAACCCCTTTTACCCCCAGCACCCCAACCCCTTCTACCCCCAGCCCCCAACCCCTTCTACCCCCAGCCCCCCAACCCGTTCTACCCTCAGCACCCCAACCCCTTCTACCCCCAGCACCTTAATTCTACCCCCAGCCCCCCAACCCGTTCTACCCCCAGCACCCCAACCCCTTCTACCCCCAGCACCCCAACCCCTTCTACCCCCAGCCCTCAGCCCCCCAACCCCTTCTAACCCCAGCCCCCCAACCCCTTCTACCCTCAGCCCCCCAACCCCTTCTACCCACAGCCCTCAGCCCCCCAACCCCTTCTACCCCCAGCCCCCCAACCCGTTCTACCCCCAGCACCCCAACCCCTTCTACCCTCAGCCCCCCAACCCCTTCTACCCCAGCCCTCCCGGTCTACCCCCAACCCCTTCTACCCCCAGCCCTCCCGGTCTACCCCCAACCCCTTCTACCCCCAGCCCCCCCGGTCTAGCCCCAGCCCCCCAACCCCTTCTACCCCAGCCCTCCCGGTCTAGCCCAGCATGGAGTGGTGAAGGGAGACTTGATTGATTCTAGTCTGTCTCCAGGGGGTGACAGCTGTGTTTCTGGCTCGGCATCACTCAAGCTGCTTTGAGGAGCTCGGTTTCCCACGGGTAGACAGAGTAGACAGACAAGACAAAAATATTGTCTGGATGAATATATATACTGTGCTGATACCATGTGCTGGGCTGACATTGGTTGTCTTGGACCAGACAGACAGACAGACAGACAGACAGACAGACAGACAGACAGACAGACAGACAGACAGACAGACAGACAGACAGACAGACAGACAGACAGACAGACAGACAGACAGACAGACAGACAGACAGACAGACAGACAGA
The DNA here is from genome assembly GCF_016432855.1 of Salvelinus namaycush. NCBI lineage: Eukaryota > Metazoa > Chordata > Actinopteri > Salmoniformes > Salmonidae > Salvelinus > Salvelinus namaycush. The sequence goes on from NC_052322.1 coordinate 49,216,447, forward strand.
CAGACAGACAGACAGACAGACAGACATGACATGACATGACATGACATGACATGACATGACCTGACATACGGGCGGGCGGGCGGGCGGGCGGGCGGGCGGGCGGGCGGACATACATACATACATACATACATACATACATACATACATACATACATACATACATACATACATACATACATACATACATACTGTACGTATACTGGTTGTCTTGGACCATACAGACAGACAGACAGACAGACAGACAGACAGACAGACAGACAGACAGACAGACAGACAGACAGACAGACAGACAGACAGACAGACAGACAGACAGACAGGCACAGCTGTGCCTCCTTAAAGACTTCCATTATTATTATTCCCATAACTTGTATCCTTTCTATACCACTCTGTAGAGCCTGAGATCCTCCACTGGGGATGGTTCAGGATACATTCCCCAGATCCCAGGAGCCTGAGATCCTCCACTGGGGATGGCCACGTTACATTCCCCACATCCCAGGAGCCTGAGATCCTCCACTGGGGATGGCTCAGGATAAGCCGGTCTGTCCGCCAGGGGTGCCCGGCAGAGGAACGACTTACTGCAGATAGCGGGGGGGATTTAGGCCCTAAGACGACCATCCACTCAACATCTGTCACAGGACAGGAGATGGGAGGAGAGGGGGAGAACAGCGGGTAGGACAGGGGGGAGAGTGGAGGAGAGGACAGGGCAGGACAGGAGATGGGAGGAGAGGGGGTGAACAGCGGGTAGGAGAGGGGAGGTGAGGACAGGGCAGGACAGGAGATGGGAGGAGAGGGGGAGAACAGCGGGTAGGACAGGGGGGAGAGGGGAGGAGAGGACAGGGCAGGACAGGAGAGGAGGGGAGAGGGGAGGGAAAGAGGGGGAGGAGAGGAGAGGTAAGGAGGAGGGAGGAGAGGACAGGGCAGGACAGGAGAGGAGGGGAGAGGGGAGGGAAAGAGGGGGAGGAGAGGACAGGGCAGGACAAGAGATGGGAGGAGGGGGGGAGAACAGCGGGTAGGACAGGACAGGGGGGAGAGGGGAGGAGAGGACAGGGCAGGACAAGAGATGGGAGGAGAGGGGGAGAACAGCGGGTAGGACAGGACAGGGGGGAGAGGGGAGGAGAGGACAGGGCAGGACAGGAGAGGAGGGTTGAGAGGGGAGGGAAAGAGGGGGAGGAGAGGGGATGGGAAGAGGGGGAGGAAAGGGGAGGGGAAGAGGGGGAAGGAGAGGAGAGGTGAGGAGGAGGGAGGAGAGAAGAGGGGAGGGGAGGAGAGGAGAGGAGGAGGACAGTGGGTAGGACACGGGGGAGAGGGGAGGTGAGAAGGAGGGAGGAGGGGAGAGGGGAGGGGGGAGGAGAAGAGAGGGGAGGGCAGGACAGGAGAGGAGGGTTGAGAGGGGAGGGAAAGAGGGGGGAGGAAAGGGGAGGGGAAGAGGGGGAAGGAGAGGAGAGGTGAGGAGGAGGGAGGAGAGAAGAGGGGAGGGGAGGAGAGGAGGAGGACAGTGGGTAGGATACAGGGAAGAGGGGAGGTGAGAAGGAGGGAGGAGAGGAGAGGGGAGGGGAGGGGAGGGGGGAGGAGAGGAGAGGGGAGGGGAGGAGGGGGGAGGAGAGGCGGAGAGGGGAGGGGAGGAGGGGGAGGAGAGGAGAGGAGAGGAGAGGGGAGGGGAGGGGAGGGGAGGGGAGGGGAGGGGAGGAGAGGAGAGGGGAGGGGAGGGGAGGGGAGGAGAGGATAGGATATCTATGTCTGCTAAATGACTCACTACTGTAGTGGCTCTGGATAAGAGTGTCTGCTAAATGACTCACTACTGTAAGTCTCTCCATAAGGGCACAAGGCGAGAACCAAATGCAGACACAGAAGGCAGATGTTTGAGCTCCGATATTTATTATAACAAAAGGGGTAGGGGAAAGGCAGGTCGGGGACAGGCGAGAGTTCATAAACCAGGTCTGAGTCCAAACAGTACCAGGCGATAGGCAGGTTCGGTGTCAGGACAGGCAGAGTGGTCAGGTAGGCGGATTCGGCGTCAGGACAGGCAGAGTGGTCAGGTAGGCGGATTCGGCGTCAGGACAGGCAGAGTGGTCAGGTAGGCGGATTCGGCGTCAGGACAGGCAGAGTGGTCAGGTAGGAGGGTTCGGCGTCAGGACAGGCAGAGTGGTCAGGTAGGAGGGTTCGGCGTCAGGACAGGCAGAGTGGTCAGGCAGGCGGGTTCGGCGTCAGGATAGGCAGAGTGGTCAGGCAGGCGGGTTCAGCGTCAGGACAGGCAGAGTGGTCAGGCAGGCGGGTTCGGCGTCAGGACAGGCAGAGTGGTCAGGCAGGCGGGTTCGGCGTCAGGATAGGCAGAGTGGTCAGGCAGGCGGGTTCGGCGTCAGGACAGGCAGAGTGGTCAGGTAGGAGGGTTCGGCGTCAGGACAGGCAGAGTGGTCAGGCAGGCGGGTTCAGCGTCAGGACAGGCAGAGTGGTCAGGCAGGCGGGTTCGGCGTCAGGACAGGCAGAGTGGTCAGGCAGGCGGGTTCGGCGTCAGGATAGGCAGAGTGGTCAGGCAGGCGGGTTCGGCGTCAGGACAGGCAGAGTGGTCAGGTAGGCGGGTTCGGCGTCAGGACAGGCAGAGTGGTCAGGCAGGCGGGTTTGGCGTCAGGACAGGCAGAGTGGTCAGGCAGGCGGGTTCGGCGTCAGGACAGGCAGAGGGGTCAGGCCGGCGGGTTCGGCGTCAGGACAGACAAGGGTCAAAACCAGGAGGGCTAGGAAACATCAGAGTCTGGGATCTAGGAAAAACGCTGGTTGACTTGGCAAAACAAGACGAACTGGCACACACAGAGACAGGAAACACAGGGATAAATACACCGGGGGACTAGTGGGGAAAACAAGACAACTGGCACAGAGAGACAGGAAACACAAGGATAAATACACCGGGGGACTAGTGGGGAAAACAAGACAACTGGCACAGAGAGACAGGAAACACAGGGATAAATACACCGGGGGACTAATGAGGAAAACAAGACAACTGGCACAGAGAGACAGGAAACACAGGGATAAATACACCAGGGGACTAATGAGGAAAACAAGAGACATTTGGAGGTGGGTGGAGACAATCACAAAGACAGATGAAATAGATCAGGGCGTGACACTCTCTGGATAAGAGTGTCTGCTAAATGACCAGAATGTAAATGGAACACTTTACATGCTAATGAAGCCTTTTTGAATTTGAGTTTAAGAGAGAGTCTTAGAGAGTCTTGCAGGGAGTGGTGAGTTATAGACTTGTTCTCAGGAGACTGTCAGCCTGTGTCTCCTGTCTGGTGGTCTTGTATCTATAGACTTGTTCTCAGGAGACTGTCAGCCTGTCTCACCTCTCTAGTGGTCTTGTATCTATAGACTTGTTCTCAGAAGACTGTCAGCCTGTCTCTCCTGTCTAGTGGTCTTGTATCTATAGACTTGTTCTCAGGAGACTGTCAGCCTGTCTCTCCTGTCTGGTGGTCTTGCAGGGAGTGGTGAGTTATAGACTTGTTCTCAGTAGACTGTCAGCCTGTCTCTCCGGTCTGGTAGTCTTGTATCTCGTCCATCAGCCAGCTCTCTCTCGCGATTATGTTATTCTGTGGATGACGAGGTTAGCTCTGACATGGACATAGAGAGAGAGAGTGATGTGACGTGGACAGAGAGACAGAGAGACAGAGTGATGTGACGTGGACAGAGAGACAGAGAGACAGAATGATGTGATGTGGACAGAGAGACAGAGAGACAGAGTGATGTGACTGGTCAGAGAGACAGAGAGACAGTGATGTGACATGGACAGAGAGAGAGAGTCTCAGGGAGTCCGTGATAGTGTGCATGGAGGGGCTGCAGACTTATGGACTGTTCAGGGGCCTCTCCTCTTTCCCCTCTCCTCTCTCCTCCTCTCCTCTCCTCTTTCCCCTCTCCTCCTCTCTTCTCCTCTCCTCTCTCCTCCTCTCTCTTCCTCTCCTCTCATCCTCTCCTCTTCTTCTCTCCTCTCTCCTCTCCTCTCCTCTCTCCTCTCTCCCCTCTCCTCTCTCCTCTCTCCTCTCCTCTCTCTTTCTCTCCTCCTCTCCTCCTCTCTCCTCTCTCCTCCTCTCCTCTCTCTTCCTCTCCACCTCTCCTCTCCTCTCATATCCTCTCCTCTCTACTCCTCTCCTCTCATATTCTCTCCTCTCTCCTCCTCTCCTCTCCACTCTCCTCTTCTCTCTTCCTCTCCTTTCATCTCATATTCTCTCCTCTCCTCTCTCCTCTCTCCTCTCTCCTCTCTCCTCCTCTCATCTCATATTCTCTCCTCTCTGATGTGACGTGGACGTTAATAAGCAGCTCTGTGACCCGTCCTGTCTTGCCGTCCCTGTGGATTGTAACTCTGTGACACTGTGCAGGTCCCCTCCTTGTCTCCCTGTATCTGAGAACACACTGTGACTTTGCCCTGTGGTCGTGTTGCTCTGACCTGGGCGTGCTTTGATCGTCTGAGGTCACTCTCTCCCTGAGGATCTCTCTCTTCCTCTATCTTCCCTTGAGATCAAACTGTCCAGACTGTAAACTCCCTTTGGCCTGTGGCGTCCTGACCTGGGCGTGTGTGAGACGAAGTCATCTCCTTCCCTGCCTTCTTCCCTCTTTCCCTCTCTCTCTACCTCTCTCCTTTCCTCTCCTCTCTCCTCCTCTCCTCTCTCTTCCTCTCTCCTCGTCTCCTGTCTCCTCCTCTCCTCTCTCCTCTCCTGCCTCCCCTCCTCCACTCCTCTCCTCTCTCTTCTCTCCTCCTCTTCTCTCCTCTCTCCTTCTCTCCTCTCTCCTCTCTCCTCCTCTCCTCCCTCCCCTCCTCCACTCCTCTCCTCTCTCCTCTCTCATTCTCTTCTCTCCTCCTCCTCTTCTCTCCTCTCTCCTTCTCTCCTCTCTCCTCTCTCCTCCTCTCCTCCTCTCCTCCCTCCCCTCCTCCACTCCTCTCCTCTCTCCTCTCTCCTTCTCTTCTCTCCTCCTCCTCTTCTCTCCTCTCTCCTTCTATCCTCTCTCCTCTCTCCTCCTCTCCTCCCTCCCCTCCTCCACTCCTCTCCTCTCTCCTTCTCTTCTCTCCTCTCCTCCTCCTCTTCTCTCCTCTCTCCTTCTCTCCTCTCCTCCTCTCCTCCTCTCCTTTCTCCTCTTCTCTCTTCCTCTCCTTTCATCTCATATTCTCTCCTTTCCTCACCTCTCTCCTCTCTCCTCCTCTCATCTCATATTCTCTCCTCTCTGATGTGACGTGGACGTTAAGCAGCTCTGTGACCCGTCCTCTCTTGCCGTCCCTCTGGATTGTAACTCTGTGACACTGTGCAGGTCCCCTCCTTGTCTCCCTGTATCTGAGAACACACTGTGACTTTGCCCTGTGGTCATGTTGCTCTGACCTGAACGTGCGTTGATCGTCTGAGGTCACTCTCTCCCTGAGGATCTCTCTCTTCCTCTATCTTCCCTTGAGATCAAACTGTCCAGACTGTAAACTCCCTTTGGCCCGTGGCGTTCTGACCTGGGCGTGTGTGAGAGGGAGGCATCTCCTTCCCTGCCTCCTCTCCTCTCCTCTCCTCTCCTCTCCTCTCTTCTCCTCTCCTCTCCTCTCCTCTCCTCTCCTCCTCAGCGAATCACCATGATATCCTGGGGCAGGATTCAGAAATGCACTACCAACTCCCAGAGGAATGTGTACAATAATTAACCCCAAAGGGACATTGAGTGTGTGTGTGCGTGCGTGCGTGTGTGTGTGTGCTATCCTCACAGTGCCATTCAATGGTCCATGTGGTTATTGATTGGAGGCGTTAGTTCCACTCTGGTAAAAGTTACATATTTACTTCACATTTCACAAGTATCAAAAAGTTGGTTAAATCCTATATTAACCAAAGGTGCCTGTACCGCTTTACTGTAATACAGGGTAAATATTGAAGCAGTTGAACACACATGCACACACACACACACACACACACACACACACACACACACACACACACACACACACACACACACACACACACAAAGACAGATTCCCTCAACACAGCTCACTGACTGACTAACTAGATACTCCAAACTGGATGAGGTCACCTCCTCTTCAAACTGGATGAGGTCACTTCCTCTTCCGGGAGAAAGTTGTTCTAACTGGCTAAAGATAAGCCCTAACATTGTTAAGTATGAAATCCCCAATAAATCAAATCAGATCAAAGTGTATTTGTCACATGCGCCGAATAAGTGTAGAATTTACCGTGAAATGCCGAATACAACAAGTGTAGACTTTACCGTGAAATGCCGAATACAACAAGCGTAGACTTTACCGTGAAATGCTGAAAACAACAAGTGTAGACCTTACCGTGAAATGCTGAATACAACAAGTTTAGACCTTACCGTGAAATGCTGAATACAACAAGTTTAGACCTTACCGTGAAATGCTGAATACAACAAGTTTAGACCTTACCGTGAAATGCCGAATACAACAAGTTTAGACCTTACCGTGAAATGCTGAATACAACAAGTTTAGACCTTACCGTGAAATGCTGAATACAACAAGTTTAGACCTTACCGTGAAATGCTGAATACAACAAGTTTAGACATTACCGTGAAATGCTTACTTGCAAGCCCTTAACCAACAATGCAGTTCAAGAAGAATTAAGAAAATATTTACCAAGTAGGCTAAAATAAAAAGTAATAATAAAAAGTAACACGATAAGAATAACAATAACGAGACTATATGGAGGCTATATACAGGGGCACCGGTACTGAGTCAGTGTGGAGGCTATATACAGGGGGTACCGGTACAGAGTCAATGTGGAGACTATATACAGGGGCACCGGTACTGAGTCAGTGTGGAGGCTATATACAGGCGGCACCGGTACAGAGTCAGTGTGGAGGCTATATACAGGGGGTACCGGTACAGAGTCAATGTGGAGGCTATATACAGGGGGTACCGGTACAGAGTCAATGTGGAGGCTATATACAGGGGGTACCGGTACAGAGTCAATGTGGAGGCTATATACAGGGGTACCGGTACAGAGTCAATGTGGAGGCTATATACAGGGGGTACCGGTACAGAGTCAATGTGGAGGCTATATACAGGGGGTACCGGTACAGAGTCAATGTGGAGGCTATATACAGGGGGTAACAGTACAGAGTCAATGTGGAGGTGGGTGGGTGGGTGGGTGGGTGGGTGGGGGGGCCCTCCAAGTGATGGTGAAAGAACGACAGATCCTCTTTTCCAAATAACTATTTCAACCCCCCCACAGCCCTCCCCCCCCCACATGTTTCACTTAGATAAATGTTTTGAGCGTATTTTAACAGCACATTTGTCCCTCTTCTTTCTCCAGCTCTTCCACGTGGCCTATGTCCTGATCAAGTTTGCCAACTCTCCTCGACCAGACCTCTGGGTGCTAGAACGTTCCACCGACTTTGGAGAGACCTACCAGCCCTGGCAGTTCTTCGCTTGTGAGTAGGGTTGGGAATTTCTATATGTACATGTATTTCGATTCGATTCCGATTTTATTTTTCAATTTGATGTTCAGAACATTTTGCTCACTAAATATCTGCTGCAGAGAGACGAGAGAAAGTCATGAGAAATTTAGTTTTGATCGGACGTTGGAAATAAAAGTGGTAAAAACATTGTTTTAAAATGAAGATAGAGAACAAACTATAGGATGGAAACTACCGGAGTTTTGGAGCAGGTACAACTTCCAGTCAAATATCGATATGTAACATCTTCCAAAAATAATATGGTAATATTTAACTGTAGAGATTTCTCCCCATCACTAACACATGTGGCTATATCATTCACATTTCTATGCTTTGATTAAGGTACTGACTTAATCCTAATTTATTTTTGTTTAATGACTTAACATTAAAAAGGCAACTGAGCCACACTTCTCAGACTGATAGATCGAAATTAGCCTCTTCCAGGTACAGCCAACTAGAGAACGCTAACGCTACCTAGCAACAACAACAAAAAACAATACTTGGAGTCAAAGGATCGATATTGAGATTTTGCCTCATCACTACGTGTTCCTATGAGTAGAACTATGATACCGATTGTACTTGCGGTTCCTCAACATCGAGAAGAGAAGGAAGACAAGGCTCAGGAAGAGGTTTGTGTGTCTGGGGGCGGTCTGAAAGTTCAATTCCTGTGTTTGTTTTTCCCCTTTTGTGATTGGTTGTGTGTGTTTGGGTGTGTGTGATTGGTTGTGTGTGTTTGGGTGTGTGTGATTGGTTGTGTGTGTTTAGTTGTGTGTGTTTAGTTGTGTGTGATTGGTTGTGTGTGATTGGTTGTGTGTGATTGGTTGTGTGTGTGTTTGGTTGTGTGTGTGTTTGGTTGTGTGTGTTTAGTTGTGTGTGATTGGTTGTGTGTGATTGGTTGTGTGTGATTGGTTGTGTGTGTTTAGTTGTGTGTGATTGGTTGTGTGTGATTGGTTGTGTGTGTTTAGTTGTGTGTGATTGGTTGTGTGTGATTGGTTGTGTGTGATTGGGTGTGTGTGTTTAGTTGTGTGTGATTGGTTGTGTGTGATTGGTTGTGTGTGTTTAGTTGTGTATGATTGGTTGTGTGTGTTTAGTTGTGTGTGATTGGTTGTGTGTGTGTTTGGTTGTGTGTGTTTAGTTGTGTGTGATTGGTTGTGTGTGATTGGTTGTGTGTGTTTAGTTGTGTGTGATTGGTTGTGTATGATTGGTTGTGTGTGTTTAGTTGTGTGTGATTGGTTGTGTGTTTAGTTGTGTGTGATTGGTTGTGTGTGTTTGGTTGTGTGTGTGTGATTGGTTGTGTGTGTTTGGTTGTGTGAGATTGGTTGTGTGTGTTTGGTTGTGTGTGATTGGTTGTGTGTGATTGGTTGTGTGTGTTTAGTTGTGTGTGATTGGTTGTGTGTGTTTGGTTGTGTGTGATTGGTTGTGTGTGTTTAGTTGTGTGTTTTTGGTTGTGTGTGATTGGTTGTGTGTGTTTAGTTGTGTGTGATTGGTTGTGTGTGATTGGTTGTGTGTGTTTAGTTGTGTGTGATTGGTTGTGTGTGTGTTTGGTTGTGTGTGTTTAGTTGTGTGTGATTGGTTGTGTGTGATTGGTTGTGTGTGTTTAGTTGTGTGTGATTGGTTGTGTGTGGTTGGTTGTGTGTGATTGGTTGTGTGTGTTTGGGTGTGTGTGTGTTTGGGTGTGTGTGTTTAGATGTGTGTGATTGGTTGTGTGTGATTGGTTGTGTGTATTTAGTTGTGTGTGATTGGTTGTGTGTGATTGGTTGTGTGTGGTTGGTTGTGTGTGATTGGTTGTGTGTGTTTGGGTGTGTGTGTTTAGATGTGTGTGATTGGTTGTGTGTATTTAGTTGTGTGTGATTGGTTGTGTGTGATTGGTTGTGTGTGTTTAGTTGTGTATGATTGGTTGTGTGTGTTTAGTTTTGTGTGATTGGTTGTGTGTGTGTGTGTTTGGTTGTGTGTGTTTAGTTGTGTGTGATTGGTTGTGTGTGATTGGTTGTGTGTGTTTAGTTGTGTGTGATTGGTTGTGTATGATTGGTTGTGTGTGTTTAGTTGTGTGTGATTGGTTGTGTGTTTAGTTGTGTGTGATTGGTTGTGTGTGTTTGGTTGTGTGTGATTGGTTGTGTGTGTGTGATTGGTTGTGTGTGTTTAGTTGTGTGTGTTTAGTTGTGTGTGTTTGGTTGTGTGTGATTGGTTGTGTGTGATTGGTTGTGTGTGTGTTTGGTTGTGTGTGTTTGGTTGTGTGTGTTTAGTTGTGTGTGATTGGTTGTGTGTGATTGGTTGTGTGTGATTGGTTGTGTGTGTTTAGTTGTGTGTGATTGGTTGTGTGTGATTGGTTGTGTGTGATTGGTTGTGTGTGTTTAGTTGTGTGTGATTGGTTGTGTGTGTGTTTGGTTGTGTGTGTTTAGTTGTGTGTGATTGGTTGTGTGTGTGTTTGGTTGTGTGTGTTTAGTTGTGTGTGATTGGTTGTGTGTGATTGGTTGTGTGTGTTTAGTTGTGTATGATTGGTTGTGTGTGTTTAGTTGTGTGTGATTGGTTGTGTGTGTGTTTGGTTGTGTGTGTTTAGTTGTGTGTGATTGGTTGTGTGTGATTGGTTGTGTGTGTTTAGTTGTGTGTGATTGGTTGTGTATGATTGGTTGTGTGTGTTTAGTTGTGTGTGATTGGTTGTGTATGATTGGTTGTGTGTGTTTAGTTGTGTGTGATTGGTTGTGTGTTTAGTTGTGTGTGATTGGTTGTGTGTGATTGGTTGTGTGTGATTGGTTGTGTGTGTGTGATTGGTTGTGTGTGTTTAGTTGTGTGTGTTTAGTTGTGTGTGTTTGGTTGTGTGTGATTGGTTGTGTGTGATTGGTTGTGTGTGTGTTTGGTTGTGTGTGTTTGGTTGTGTGTGTTTAGTTGTGTGTGATTGGTTGTGTGTGATTGGTTGTGTGTGATTGGTTGTGTGTGTTTAGTTGTGTGTGATTGGTTGTGTGTGATTGGTTGTGTGTGATTGGTTGTGTGTGTTTAGTTGTGTGTGATTGGTTGTGTGTGATTGGTTGTGTGTGTTTAGTTGTGTGTGATTGGTTGTGTGTGTGTTTGGTTGTGTGTGTTTAGTTGTGTGTGATTGGTTGTGTGTGATTGGTTGTGTGTGTTTAGTTGTGTATGATTGGTTGTGTGTGTTTAGTTGTGTGTGATTGGTTGTGTGTGTGTTTGGTTGTGTGTGTTTAGTTGTGTGTGATTGGTTGTGTGTGATTGGTTGTGTGTGTTTAGTTGTGTGTGATTGGTTGTGTATGATTGGTTGTGTGTGTTTAGTTGTGTGTGATTGGTTGTGTGTTTAGTTGTGTGTGATTGGTTGTGTGTGTTTGGTTGTGTGTGTGTGATTGGTTGTGTGTGTTTGGTTGTGTGAGATTGGTTGTGTGTGTTTGGTTGTGTGTGATTGGTTGTGTGTGTTTGGTTGTGTGTGATTGGTTGTGTGTGATTGGTTGTGTGTGTTTAGTTGTGTGTGTTTAGTTGTGTGTGATTGGTTGTGTGTGTTTAGTTGTGTGTGATTGGTTGTGTGTGTTTAGTTGTGTGTGATTGGTTGTGTGTGTTTGGTTGTGTGTGATTGGTTGTGTGTGTTTAGTTGTGTGTTTTTGGTTGTGTGTGATTGGTTGTGTGTGTTTAGTTGTGTGTGATTGGTTGTGTGTGATTGGTTGTGTGTGTTTAGTTGTGTGTGATTGGTTGTGTGTGTGTTTGGTTGTGTGTGTTTAGTTGTGTGTGATTGGTTGTGTGTGATTGGTTGTGTGTGTTTAGTTGTGTGTGATTGGTTGTGTGTGGTTGGTTGTGTGTGATTGGTTGTGTGTGTTTGGGTGTGTGTGTGTTTGGGTGTGTGTGTTTAGATGTGTGTGATTGGTTGTGTGTGATTGGTTGTGTGTATTTAGTTGTGTGTGATTGGTTGTGTGTGATTGGTTGTGTGTGGTTGGTTGTGTGTGATTGGTTGTGTGTGTTTGGGTGTGTGTGTTTAGATGTGTGTGATTGGTTGTGTGTATTTGGTTGTGTGTATTTAGTTGTGTGTGATTGGTTGTGTGTGATTGGTTGTGTGTGTTTAGTTGTGTATGATTGGTTGTGTGTGTTTAGTTTTGTGTGATTGGTTGTGTGTGTGTGTGTGTGTGTTTGGTTGTGTGTGTTTAGTTGTGTGTGATTGGTTGTGTGTGATTGGTTGTGTGTGTTTAGTTGTGTGTGATTGGTTGTGTATGATTGGTTGTGTGTGTTTAGTTGTGTGTGATTGGTTGTGTGTTTAGTTGTGTGTGATTGGTTGTGTGTGTTTGGTTGTGTGTGATTGGTTGTGTGTGTGTGATTGGTTGTGTGTGTTTGGTTGTGTTAGATTGGTTGTGTGTGATTGGTTGTGTGTGATTGGTTGTGTGTGTTTGGTTGTGTGTGATTGGTTGTGTGTGATTAGTTGTGTGTGATTGGTTGTGTGTGTTTGGTTGTGTGTGATTGGTTGTGTGTGTTTAGTTGTGTGTGATTGGTTGTGTGTGTTTGGTTGTGTGTGATTGGTTGTGTGTGTTTAGTTGTGTGTTTTTTGTTGTGTGTGATTGGTTGTGTGTGTTTAGTTGTGTGTGATTGGTTGTGTGTGATTGGTTGTGTGTGTTTAGTTGTGTGTGATTGGTTGTGTGTGTTTAGATGAGTGTGTTTAGTTGTGTGTGATTGGTTGTGTGTGATTGGTTGTGTGTGTTTAGTTGTGTATGATTGGTTGTGTGTGTTTAGTTGTGTGTGTGATTGGTTGTGTATTTAGTTGTGTGTGATTGGTTGTGTGTGATTGGTTGTGTGTGTGTGATTGGTTGTGTGTGTGTGATTGGTTGTGTGTGTTTGGTTGTGTGAGATTGGTTGTGTGTGTTTGGTTGTGTGTGATTGGTTGTGTGTGTTTAGTTGTGTGTGTTTAGTTGTGTGTGATTGGTTGTGTGTGTTTAGTTGTGTGTGATTGGTTGTGTGTGATTGGTTGTGTGTGTTTGGTTGTGTGTGATTGGTTGTGTGTGTTTAGTTGTGTGTGTTTGGTTGTGTGTGATTGGTTGTGTGTGTTTAGTTGTGTGTGTTTAGATGAGTGTGTTTAGTTGTGTGTGATTGGTTGTGTGTGTTTAGTTGTGTGTGATTGGTTGTGTGTGTTTAGTTGTGTGTGATTGGTTGTGTGTGATTGGTTGTGTGTGTTTAGTTGTGTGTGATTGGTTGTGTGTGGTTCTAAGGGTTATTCCAAGGTTCCGGGGTTTGTTTTGGAATAACCCTGAGGGCAGAGGGGGGAGGGGCCTCTCACAGAGCTGCTTCCACCTGACTGGCGGCACCAGCTGTCAATCAATAGGAGGCAGACAGGAACAATCCGAGCATTGTTGCCAGCCCACCTCAGCGGCGGTACAGATACAGCCTCTACCTCAGAGCTCAATACGTGAGACGAGACAGACAGGAGAGGACATTTTACATGACTTCACTCTTGTCCTCGTAGGGAAAATTGTACACGTTAAAATCCGTTAGCAGTCTGAGAGAAGAGGGACCCTCCTCTTAGACTAACAATATTGTCTGTACAAGAGAGAACGGGTTGTTTGGATCCTGGATGCTGATTGGTTGATAAAAAATACCGTGATGTGTTAATCTCATAATTCCGCAGCTCAACCAGAAAATGAATAAACTTTATCTCCCTGGTGAAGAAAACCTCTACACGTAATTTTCCGATGCTACTATTTGGTTTGCAACAGTAGGGGGTTGTATAAACGACTTGCCTGCTTGGGTAGCAACTTCAGAACGCAAAAAAAATTATTTACTCGTTAAAATATATATATATTTTTTTATTATCTTCTTTTTATTTAATTAAAACGTATCGACCGAAGATTCCACAATACACCAGCAGTAGTGTTGTACCTGTATACATGATTATATGGACTATTATTATTATTACTGAAATTAACTTTCATTCTCCTGGATTTACTGAAATGCTGTACCACTATGGCAATATCAACTAATTGTATTTCATGCCAATAAAGCAATCTGAATTTGAATTTGAGAGAGCGAGCAGAGAGAACAGAAACAGAGCAGAGAGAGAGAGAGCAAGCAGAGAGAGCAGAAACAGAGCAGAGAGAGAGACAGCAAGCAGAGAGAGCAGAGAGAGAGAGCAGAGAGAGAGAGAGCAGAGAGAGAGAGAGCAGAGAGAGAGAGAGAAGAGAGAGGGCAGAGAGATCAAAAGAGAGAAAAAACAGAGAGATAGCAGGCAGAGTGAAAGAGAGAGAGACCAGAGAGAGCAGAGCGAGAGAGCTGATTATCACAAGCTCAAATTTAATTATATAGAGAGAGTCGAGAGAGCGAGGGAGCGAGAGAGCAGAGAGAGAGAGAAGAGATAGCAGAGAGCAGGCAGAGAGAGAGCAGATAGAGCAGGCAGAGAGAGAGAGCAGGCAGAGAGAGAGAGCAGGCAGAGAGAGAGAGCAGGCAGAGAGATGGAGAAGAGAGAGCAGGCAGAGAGAGAGAGAGCAGGCATAGAGAGATAGCAGGCAGAGAGATGGAGAAGAGAGAGCAGGCAGAGAGAGAGAGAGCAGGCATAGAGAGAGAGAGCAGGCAGAGAGAGAACAGGGAGAGCAGAAAGAGCGAGCAGAGAGAGAGAGCAGAGAGAGAGAGCAATCAGAAAGAGAGCAGGGAGAGACAGAGAGAGAAAGAGAGAGGAAGAGAGAGAGAGAGAGAGGCAGAGAGAAATTACAAGGGCTGTCTTTGGCCTAAAGAGCAGGAACCTGGACTTCACCAAAGAGATCAGAAATACAAACATTGTCATCCTACAAGAAACCTGGTATAGAGGAGACAGACCCACTGGTTGTCCTCTAGGTTACAGAGAGCTGGTAGTCCCATCCACCACACTACCAGGTGGGTGGTATAGAGGAGATGGACCCACTGGTTGCCCTCTAGGTTACAGAGAGCTGGTAGTCCCATCCACCACACTACCAGGTGGGTGGTATAGAGGAGACGGACCCACTGGTTGCCCTCTAGGTTACAGAGAGCTGGTAGTCCCATCCACCACACTACCAGGTGGGTGGTATAGAGGAGATTTGCCCTCTAGGTTACAGAGAGCTGGTAGTCCCATCCACCACACTACCAGGTGGGTGGTATAGAGGAGACGGACCCACTGGTTGTCCTCTAGGTTACAGAGAGTTGGTAGTCCCATCCACCACACTACCAGGTGGGTGGTATAGAGGAGACAGACCCACTGGTTGCCCTCTAGGTTACAGAGAGCTGGTAGTCCCATCCACCACACTACCAGGTGGGTGGTATAGAGGAGACAGACCCACTGGTTGCCCTCTAGGTTACAGACAGCTGGTAGTCCCATCCACCACACTACCAGGTGTGTGGTATAGAGGAGACGGACCCACTGGTTGCCCTCTAGGTTACAGACAGCTGGTAGTCCCATCCACCACACTACCAGGTGGGTGGTATAGAGGAGACGGACCCACTGGTTGTCCTCTAGGTTACATAGAGCTGGTAGTCCCATCCACCACACTACCAGGTGGGTGGTATAGAGGAGACGGACCCACTGGTTGTCCTCTAGGTTACATAGAGCTGGTAGTCCCATCCACCACACTACCAGGTGGGTGGTATAGAGGAGACGGACCCACTGGTTGCCCTCTAGGTTACAGAGAGCTGGTAGTCCCATCCACCACACTACCAGGTGGGTGGTATAGAGGAGACGGACCCACTGGTTGCCCACTAGGTTACAGACAGCTGGTAGTCCCATCCACCACACTACCAGGTGGGTGGTATAGAGGAGATTTGCCCTCTAGGTTACAGACAGCTGGTAGTCCCATCCACCACACTACCAGGTGGGTGGTATAGAGGAGATGGACCCACTGGTTGCCCTCTAGGTTACAGACAGCTGGTAGTCCCATCCATCACACTACCAGGTGGGTGGTATAGAGGAGACGGACCCACTGGTTGCCCTCTAGGTTACAGACAGCTGGTAGTCCCATCCACCACACTACCAGGTGGGTGGTATAGAGGAGACGGACCCACTGGTTGCCCACTAGGTTACAGACAGCTGGTAGTCCCATCCACCACACTACCAGGTGGGTGGTATAGAGGAGACAGACCCACTGGTTGCCCTCTAGGTTACAGACAGCTGGTAGTCCCATCCACCACACTACCAGGTGGGTGGTATAGAGGAGACGGACCCACTGGTTGCCCTCTAGGTTACAGACAGCTGGTAGTCCCATCCACCACACTACCAGGTGTGTGGTATAGAGGAGACGGACCCACTGGTTGCCCTCTAGGTTACAGACAGCTGGTAGTCCCATCCACCACACTACCAGGTGGGTGGTATAGAGGAGACGGACCCACTGGTTGCCCTCTAGGTTACAGACAGCTGGTAGTCCCATCCACCACACTACCAGGTGGGTGGTATAGAGGAGACGGACCCACTGGTTGTCCTCTAGGTTACAGACAGCTGGTAGTCCCATCCACCACACTACCAGGTGGGTGGTATAGAGGAGACGGACCCACTGGTTGCCCTCTAGGTTACAGACAGCTGGTAGTCCCATCCACCACACTACCAGGTGGGTGGTATAGAGGAGATGGACCCACTGGTTGCCCACTAGGTTACAGACAGCTGGTAGTCCCATCCACCACACTGCCAGGTGGGTGGTATAGAGGAGACGGACCCACTGGTTGCCCACTAGGTTACAGACAGCTGGTAGTCCCATCCACCACACTACCAGGTGTGTGGTATAGAGGAGACGGACCCACTGGTTGTCCTCTAGGTTACAGACAGCTGGTATTCCCATCCACCACACTACCAGGTGGGTGGTATAGAGGAGACGGACCCACAGGTTGCCCACTAGGTTACAGAGAGCTGGTATTCCCATCCACCACACTACCAGGTGTGTGGTATAGAGGAGACGGACCCACTGGTTGCCCTCTAGGTTACAGACAGCTGGTAGTCCCATCCACCACACTACCAGGTGGGTGGTATAGAGGAGACGGACCCACTGGTTGCCCTCTAGGTTACAGACAGCTGGTAGTCCCATCCACCACACTACCAGGTGGGTGGTATAGAGGAGACGGACCCACTGGTTGCCCTCTAGGTTACAGACAGCTGGTAGTCCCATCCACCACACTACCAGGTGGGTGGTATAGAGGAGACGGACCCACTGGTTGCCCACTAGGTTACAGACAGCTGGTAGTCCCATCCACCACACTACCAGGTGGGCGGTATAGAGGAGACAGACCCACTGGTTGCCCACTAGGTTACAGACAGCTGGTAGTCCCATCCACCACACTACCAGGTGGGTGGTATAGAGGAGACGGACCCACTGGTTGCCCACTAGGTTACAGACAGCTGGTAGTCCCATCCACCACACTACCAGGTGGGCGGTATAGAGGAGACAGACCCACTGGTTGCCCACTAGGTTACAGACAGCTGGTAGTCCCATCCACCACACTACCAGGTGGGTGGTATAGAGGAGACGGACCCACTGGTTGCCCACTAGGTTACAGACAGCTGGTGGTCCCATCCACCACACTACCAGGTGGGTGGTATAGAGGAGACGGACCCACAGGTTGCCCACTAGGTTACAGAGAGCTGGTATTCCCATCCACCACACTACCAGGTGGGTGGTATAGAGGAGACGGACCCACTGGTTGCCCACTAGGTTACAGACAGCTGGTGGTCCCATCCACCACACTACCAGGTGGGTGGTATAGAGGAGACGGACCCACTGGTTGCCCACTAGGTTACAGACAGCTGGTGGTCCCATCCACCACACTACCAGGTGGGTGGTATAGAGGAGACGGACCCACAGGTTGCCCACTAGGTTACAGACAGCTGGTAGTCCCATCCACCACACTACCAGGTGGGTGGTATAGAGGAGACGGACCCACTGGTTGCCCACTAGGTTACAGACAGCTGGTAGTCCCATCCACCACACTACCAGGTGGGCGGTATAGAGGAGACAGACCCACTGGTTGCCCACTAGGTTACAGACAGCTGGTAGTCCCATCCACCACACTACCAGGTGGGTGGTATAGAGGAGACGGACCCACTGGTTGCCCACTAGGTTACAGACAGCTGGTAGTCCCATCCACCACACTACCAGGTGGGCGGTATAGAGGAGACAGACCCACTGGTTGCCCACTAGGTTACAGACAGCTGGTAGTCCCATCCACCACACTACCAGGTGGGTGGTATAGAGGAGACGGACCCACTGGTTGCCCACTAGGTTACAGACAGCTGGTGGTCCCATCCACCACACTACCAGGTGGGTGGTATAGAGGAGACGGACCCACTGGTTGCCCACTAGGTTACAGACAGCTGGTAGTCCCATCCACCACACTACCAGGTGGGTGGTATAGAGGAGACGGACCCACTGGTTGCCCACTAGGTTACAGACAGCTGGTAGTCCCATCCACCACACTACCAGGTGGGTGGTATAGAGGAGACGGACCCACTGGTTGCCCACTAGGTTACAGACAGCTGGTAGTCCCATCCACCACACTACAGTGACTTGAGAAAGTATTCAACCCCCTTGGCATTTTTCCTATTTTGTTGCCTTACAACCTGTAATTTAACAAGGCACTGTACCAGGTGTGAAACAGGGAAGGGACTCAGGGGGTATGCTAATTTGGTATAGAGCAGATGTAACTCACTCTATTAAATGAATCAAAACAGGAACATTTTACATTTTGCTAGAAATTCAAAAGGATATGATCTCAACAGAGAAAAATGTCCTCCTGTGTGCTACCTATATCCCCCCACTAGAATCCCCATACTTTAATGAAGACAGCTTCTCCATCCTGGAGGGGGAAATCAATCATTTCCAGGCCCAGGGACATGTATTAGTCTGTGGTGACCTAAATGCCAGAACTGGACAAGAACCTGACACCCTCAGCACACATGGGGACAAACACCTGCCTGGAGGTGACAGCATTCCCTCCCCCATATGCCCCCCTAGGCACAACTATGACAACATAACCAACAAAAACGGGTCACAACTCCTGCAGCTCTGTCGCACGCTGGGTATGTACATAGTCAACGGTAGGCTTCGAGGGGACTCCTATGGTAGGTACACCTATAGCTCATCCCCTGGCAGTAGTACTGTAGACTACTTTATCACTGACCTCAACCCAGAGTCTCTCAGAGCGTTCACAGTCAGCCCACTGACACCCCTATCAGATCACAGCAAAATCACAGTCTACTTGAACAGATTAATACTCAACCATGAGGTATCAAAGCCAAAGGAACTGAGTAATATTAAGAAATGATATAGATGTAAGGAATGTAGTGTGGAAACCAACCAAAAAACAATTAGGCAACAACAAATCCAATCCCTTTTAGACAATTTCCTGGATAAAACGTTCCACTGTAATAGTGAAGGTGTAAACTTGGTAAACTCTTAGTTTCCCTATCAAATCTAAACATTTCAAGCAGAAAACCTAAGAAAATGAACAACATTGACAAATGGTTTGATAAAGAATGTGAAAACCTAAGATAGAAATTGAGAAACCTGTCCAACCAAAAACATAGAGACCTGGAAAACCTGAGCCTATGCCTTCACTATGGTGAATTACTAAAACAATACAGAAATACACTACGGAAAAAGAAGGAACAGCACGTCAGAAATCAGCTCAATGTAATTAAAGAATCTATAGAATCGAACCACTTCTGGGAAAAATTGGAAAACACTAAACAAACACGAAGAGTTATCTATCCAAAATGGAGATGTATGGATAAACCACTTCTCCAATATCTTTGGCTCTATAAAAAAGAACAAACAACAAAAACATATACATGATTGTAACGTTCGTCTGGTGGTGTATGAACGGACCAAGGCGCAGCGGGTGATGAATACATAACTATTTATTTCAAAAACAGACGAAACACTGACAAAACACTAGAACAAACTACAAAACAATAAACGAAGGCAACAGACCTGAAACAAACGAACTTACATATAGACGAAGGACGCAAGAACAGGAACAGACTACCTACAACGAACGAACAAACGAACGAACGAACGAACGAACGAACGAACGAACGAAACAGTCCCATGTGGATTACACAGACACAGGAACAATCACCCACAAACAAACAGTGAGAACAACCTACCTTAATATGACTCTCAATCAGAGGAAACGTCAAACACCTGCCTCTAATTGAGAGCCATACCAGGCAACCCAAAACCAACATAGAAACAGAAAACATAGACTGCCCACCCAAAACTCACGCCCTGACCAATAAACACATACCAAACAACAGAAAACAGGTCAGGAACGTGACAATGATCAAATACAAATCTTAAAATCAACTATTAAAGACTACCAGAACCCAGTGGATTCTCAAATTACATTGAATGAACTACAGGACAAAATACAAGCCCTCCAACCCAAAAAGGCCTGTGGTGTTGATGGTATCCTAAATGAAACGATCAAATATACAGACAACAAATTCCATTTGGCTAAAACTCTTTAACTTCATCCTCAGCTCTGGCATCTCCTCCAATATTTGGAACCAAGGACTGATCACCCCAATCCACAAAAGTGGAGACAAATTTGACCCCAATAACTACCGTGGGATATGAGTCAACAGCAACCTTGGGATAATCCTCTGCATTATCATTAACAGCAGACTCGTACATTTCCTCAGTGAAAACAATGTACTGAGCAAATGTCAAATTTTTTTTTTTATCAAATTACTGTACGACAGACCACATATTCACCCTGCAAACCTTAATTGACAAACAAACAAATGAAAACAAAGGCAAAGTATTTTCATGCTTTGTTTACTTCAAAAACACTTTTGACTGAATTTGGCATCAGGGTCTGCTATGTACACAAACAAACAAGATGGAGGTTAAAATAGGCAAAAAACACACATTTCTTTCAACAGGGCCGGGGGTGAGACAGGGATGCAGCTTAAGCCCCACCCTCTTCAACATATATATATATATCAACGAATTGGCGAGGGCACTAGAACAGTCTGCAGCACCCGGCCTCACCGTACTAGAATCTGAAGTCAAATGTCTACTGTTTGCTGATGATCTGGTGCTTCTGTCACCAACCAAGGAGGGCCTACAGCAGCACCTAGATCTTCTGCACAGATTCTGCCAGACCTGGGTCCTGACAGTAAATCTCAGTAAGACCAAAATAATGGTGTTCCAAAAAAGGTCCAGTTGCCAGGACCACAAATACAAATTCCATCTAGACACTGTTGCCCTAGAGCACACAAAAAATTATACATACCTCGGCCTTAACATCAGCGCCACAGTGAACTTCCACAAAGCTGTGGACAATCGGAGAGACAAGGCAAGAAGGGCCTTCTATGCCATCAAAAGGAACATACAATTCGACAAACCAATTAGGATCTGGCTAAAAATACTTGAATCAGTTATAGAACCCATTGGCCTTCATGGTTGTGAGGTCTGGGGTCCGCTCACCAACCAAGACTTCACAAAATGGGACAAACACCAAATTGAGACTCTGCATGCAGAATTCTGCAAAAATATCCTCCGTGTACAACGTAGAACACCAAATAATGCATGCAGAGCAGAATTAGGCCGATACCCACTAATTATCTAATTATCTAGAATGCTTTTTGGCCCTAAACAGAGAGTACACAGTGGCAGAATACCTGACCACTGTGACTGACCCAAACTTAAGGAAAGCGTTGACTATGTACAGACTTAATGAGCGTAGCCTTGCTATTGAGAAAGGCCGCCATAGGCAGACTGCACTTCATAACCATAGAGACACATATTTCCCTCAGATTACTCAGACCCACAAAGAATTAAAAAACAAACCTGATTTTGATAAACTCCCATATCTACTGGGTGAAATACCACAGTGTGCCATCACAGCAGCAAGATGTATGACCTGTTGCCACAGGTCCCTTTTGTACTTTAACCATTTGTACATCATTACAACACTGTATATCTAGCTCATAATATGACTTTTGTAATCTCTTTATTCTTTTGGAACTTCTGTGAGTGTAATGTTTACTGTTCATTTTTATTGTTCATTTAAATTTTGTATATTATCTACTTCACTTGGTTTGGCAATGTTAACAAATGTTTCCCATGCCAATAAAGTCCCTTGGAGAGAGAGAGTGAGAGAGAGAGTGAGAGAGAGAGAGTGAGAGAGAGAGAGAGAGAGAGAGAGAGAGAGAGAGAGAGAGAGAGAGAGAGAGAGAGAGAGAGAGAGAGAGAGAGAGAGAGAGAGAGAGAGAGAGAGAAAGAGAGAGAGAGAGAGAGAGAGAGAGAGAGAGAGAGAGAGAGAGAGAGAGAGAGAGAGACGCAGAGAGAGACGCAGAGAGAGACGCAGAGAGAGAGACGCAGAGAGAGAGACGCAGAGAGAGACGCAGAGAGAGAGACGCAGAGAGAGAGACGCAGAGAGAGAGAGAGAGAGACGCAGAGAGAGAGAGAGAGAGAGACGCAGAGAGACGCAGAGAGACGCAGAGAGACGCAGAGAGACGCAGAGAGACGCAGAGAGACGCAGAGAGACGCAGAGAGACGCAGAGAGAGACAGAGAGAGATATAGCTTATTAACACCTAATCAAATAGCATCCTATAGAAGGCAAATGATACCAATCTAATGTAACGCTAGTAGCTAAAAAGCTATTGTCATACCTTGGGCTGATCTGAAGAGACGTGAGAAGTTAAACTATGTGTTTGATAGACTGGCTTCGAACTCAGGTCGTCTGAGCAGCACCAGACTGTGTTAGCCTGTTGAGCTAAAGCCTGGAGACCCCCCCCCCCCCCCCCCCCCCATTCTGACTAAGAATATATTTGGCATCTTCATCATCACGACGTAAAGATCTGATCGGAGCTTTTTTGGAAGGAAAACAGCTGAAGAATGTGATATATCAGGCTACTTTCTAATACAAAAGAGCAACCTCATTTTCCAGTGAGGAAAGGCAGTGTCGCTACACCTGCCCTGCTGCCCTGTCGCAGACCAACTCAATAAACAGAGACACAGACGGCTGGAATGACTACAATCTCACCCACAGACACACATTCCCTGAATACTTCAGAACGATTCCACTTCTGTCCATGAAAGAGAGAAAAAGGTCAATATCCTGA
>NC_052322.1:49243912-49273740 GCF_016432855.1 Salvelinus namaycush
AGAGAGAGAGAGAGAGAGAGAGAGAGAGACAGAGACAGAGACAGAGACAGAGACAGAGACAGAGACAGAGACGGACGGACGGACGGACGGACGGAGAGGGGGAGAGAGATCGAGAGAGAGGAGATTCTACAACCACCTGAAAGGAAGTGATTCCTAAACCTTCCATAACAAAACCATCACCTACAGAGAGATGAACCTGGAGAAGAGCACCCTTAAGCAAGCTGGTCGTGGGACTCTGTTCACAAACACAAACAGACCCCACAGAGCCCCAGGACAGCAACACAATTAGACCCAACCAAATCATGAGAAAACAAAAAGAGAATTACCTGACACATTGGAAAGAATTAACAAAAAAACGGAGCAAACTCGAATGCTATTTGGCCCTAAACAGAGAGTACACAGTGGCAGAATACCTGACCACTGTGACTGACCCCAAATTAAGGAAAGCTTTGACTATGTACAGACTCAGTGAGCATTGCCTTGCTATTGAGAAAGGCCGCCGTAGGCAGACCTGGCTCTCAAGAGAAGACAGGCTATGCGCACGCTGCCCACAACATGAAGTGGAATGATCAATACTTGGCTGTCATTTGACAGATTAAAATAATCTCGCTCTCTTTTGACCATAATAATCTCATCGTGTAGGCTATACCCGGACTGTATCTTCTACTTGTTGGCTAGAGAGCACGTAGAGATCAGAGTGGCCACATTTACTATAGCCCTATAATGACATTTCTGTTGTGACAGAACAATCAGTAGAGATGGAAACCCATTTAACTTGTATTTTTTTATTCGTACATGTAACGTCCTGACCAGAGTTCTTATGTGTTTTGCTTGTTTAGTGTTGGTCAGGACGTGAGCTGGGTGGGAATTCTATGTTGTGTGTCTAGTTCGTCTGTTTCTGTGTTCAGCCTAATATGGTTCTCAATCAGAGGCAGCTGTCAATCGTTGTCCCTGATTGAGAATCATATATAGGTGGCTTGTTTTGTGTTGGGGATTGTGGGTGGTTGTTTCCTGTCTTTGTGTATTGTCTGCACCAGCTAGGACTGTGACGGTTAGTTTGTTTTGTCATTTTGTATAGTGTCTTGTTTTGTGTTTATTAAATAATGGAAAATTACCACGCTGCACATTGGTCCTCAGATCCTTCTCGCCTCTCCTCGTCTGAGGAGGAGGACGACTTAGACTGCCGTTACACTACACGGGAATTTAACTGCAAAAAGTCATTTTTATGTGCATTGCGTTTTCACTTACAGCCTTTTATCAACAACAAGTCCATTTGATGGAAACATCTCTGGTGGGAAAATCCGCATATTGTTATTTTAATGGGGGGGTTTTGTATTTTTTTTGCATGAAAATCTGTCTCCAATCGGATGGAAATCTAGCTAATGGCCTGTAAAGGAGCGAGGGAACAGTGAGAGGGAGAAGAGAAGAGGAAGGAGGAAGGAGAGAAGGAGGAAGGAGGAAGGAGGGAGGAGGGAGGGAGGAGGAAGGAGGGAGGAGGAAGGAGGGAGGAGAGAAGGAGAGAAGAGGAAGGAGGAAGGAGGGAAGGAGGGAGGAGGGAGGAGGAAGGAGGGAGGAGAGAAGGAGAGAAGAGGAAGGAGAGAAGGAGGAAGGAGGGAAGGAGGAAGGAGGAAAGAGGAAGGAGAGAAGAGGAAGGAGGAAGGAGAGAAGGAGAGAAGAGGAACACACACGCACACACACACACACACACACACACACACACACACACACACACACACACACACACACACACACACACACTAATGTTCATGATAGGCTTGTACGTCAGTATATCAGACAAGAACCAGACATAGCCGTGAGTCCCGACAGGTGGTTTGTTTAAGATAGCAGGAATTTGTTAGGATTTTTCACGTTTCTGTTTATGTAACAGTAAAAAGCTTAATAAAGCCACTTAACCCTAACGTTGGGGTTTCAACATTTAAAACTGACAAATGGTTTGTTACTCTGCCTGTCACCATTCTTAACATTCCAACCCCTGTAAACGGTCCAGATATAGGAATATGAGTCTATGTGTTTCAAATGTCACCCTACCCCCCTTTTGTAGTACACTGGGCTCTGGTCAAAAGTAGTGCACTATGTAGGGAATAGGGTTCCATAGGGCTCTGGTCTAAAGTAGTGCACTATGTAGGGAATAGGGTGCCATAGGGCTCTGGTCTAAAGTAGTGCACTATATAGGGAATAGGGTGCCATTGGAGACTATGAATCTATAACAATGTGTCGGAGTGCTCGCTATTCCCTGGTCACGCCTGAATACCTCTCCTACTCGCGCGGTGTGAAATATTTCTACACCCACCGGACCTGATTACACACGCCACAAGCAGATGTGGCCAGTCTGTGTGTGTGTGTGTGCGTGCGTGCGTGCGTGCGTGTGTGTGTGTGTGTTATTTCTCCATAAGTACGCCCAGTCGACTAGATCCATAGGTATTCCTGTAGAGAGTAGACAGATGTTAAAGAGATGAGGGAGGTTGTTAGTGTAAGGCACCCTATTCCCTATTTAGTGCACCCTATTCCCTATTTAGTGCACTTGTTTTGACCAGGCCCTGGTTAAAAGTAGGGCACTAGGGAATACGGTGTCATTCGTGACGCAGCCTAAGATTACTTTTCAACATGTCCACCCTCTAGAGAATCACTTCTGCTATCAGCCGCAGTCCACCCTCTAGAGAATCACTTCTGCTGTCAGCCGCAGTCCACCCTCTAGAGAATCACTTCTGCTGTCAGCCGCAGTCCACCCTCTAGAGAATCACTTCTGCTATCAGCCGCAGTCCACCCTCTAGAGAATCACTTCTGCTATCAGCCGCAGTCCACCCTCTAGAGAATCACTTCTGCTGTCAGCCGCAGTCCACCCTCTAGAGAATCACTTCTGCTGTCAGCCGCAGTCCACCCTCTAGAGAATCACTTCTGCTATCAGCCGCAGTCCACCCTCTAGAGAATCACTTCTGCTATCAGCCGCAGTCCACCCTCTAGAGAATCACTTCTGCTATCAGCCGCAGTCCACCCTCTAGAGAATCACTTCTGCTATCAGCCGCAGTCCACCCTCTAGAGAATCACTTCTGCTATCAGCCGCAGTCCACCCTCTAGAGAATCACTTCTGCTGTCAGCCGCAGTCCACCCTCTAGAGAATCACTTCTGCTATCAGCCGCAGTCCACACATATTTCTGTTAGTAGGGGTTTGCCAGGGAAAAGATTGCATTAGGGTTTGCTTCTCTTCAGAGGAAAGAAAGATTTCATTTGTGACTCATTAGAAAGTCATTATCTTAATGGAAAAATTGCTCTGTGTAAATGAGAAATCCATCATGTCGTTTAAACACACGTCCTTATTTTAAACAGTTATTTTAAAGCCCTTTGGTGTAACTATGGATCTGTACAATGGGCTTTGCTTGGTATGTCTTTTTTTTTTCTGAGACACACAAGCCGACACACACACACACACACACACACACACAGCTTTGGTTCTCAACTCTCAAGGACTATAGTTTCACAAAGGGATAAAGTGAAGCATAGATCTAGAATGACTAGCTAGGCTTTGCCCTTTGGTTAGTCTTTCAAGACTGGTGTCATCTCATCCAAATCGCGCTTTTCTGGAGTCACAGCTTTCTTACTGAAAGGCCTACTGTATAAAAACACACTGTGGTGAATTCTTAATCCTAGATACGGTGTTTTATGTTTTATAGAGCAGCTCTTTAATGGTAGGCTCCAGATCTGGTAACTGTATATATATATATATATATATGATTACAGCTTTGGCAGGTGATACTGTAGGCTGTGGAGTGCAGGGAACAGCTGCCCTTTGATGACATCACTCCTTAGATGTCTGAAATAGCAACACCCACAACTTGTAATGCAGACCGGCCTGATAGCACCTAAAGTGTAGGCCCTCACAGAGAGGATGAAGTCATGTAACGATGTGTGTTATTCAAGCTGTCCGTGTGGACGAAATACTCTGTACATTTTAAGTTGAACTAAACGGATCGTACCTTGTATCTGATAAAGAAAGAGGGAAGCAGGAAAAGACCACGCTGTGGTATTTTATCTGTGATGGACACTGCTCTGCATTCCACCTGATGGGAATGAATCTAACAGGCTTCTAAAAAAAAAAATATCTTAGAAAATCAACATTCTATTTCCCGTTGGCGTTTTGCAACACATCCTGACCACTCCAAAGCCATCGGAATCAGAGTATGTCTTCAGAATATTGTATCAGCGAACCTCCTGACCTTTGGTTTACAACCCTTATTAAAGTTAAAACTTCTTTGGGATCGGTGTCCCTTCCACGGGACGGTTGAGCTAACGTAGGCTAATGTGATTAGCATGAGGTTGTAAGTAACAAGAACATTTCCCAGGACATATCTGATGTTGGCAGAAAGCTTAAATTCTTGTTAATCTAACTGCACTGTCCAATTTACAGTAGCTATTACAGTGAAATAATACCATGCTATTGTTTGAGGAGAGTGCAATTTTAAACATGAAAAGTTATTAATAAGCAAATTAGGCACATTTGGGCAATCTTGATACAACATTTTGAACAGAAATGTAATGGTTGATTGGATCAGTCTAAAACTTTGCACATACACTGATGCCATCTAGTGGCCAAAGTCTAAATTGCACCTGGGCTGGAATAATACATTATGGCTTTCTCTTGCATTTCAAACATTTAAAAAAAATACAAAAGAACAGTTGTTTTTTTCTTTGTATTTTCTTTTACCAGATCTATTGTGTTATACTCTTCTACATTCCTTTCACATTTCCATACACTTCAAAGTGTTTCCTTTCAAATGGTACCAAGAATATGCATATCCTTGCTTCAGTGCCTGAGCTACAGGCGGTTAGATTTGGGTGTGTCATTTTAGGAGGAAATTGGGGGGAAAAAGGGGGCCAATCCTTCAGAGATTTTAAGGTTATAAGTCTTTACACCAGCCCGCTGCTGGCCTGTGATGTTTGAAATAACTCTGTATATGGTTCTACATGCTTTTATCCTTGAACGACCAGATTAATGGTCTGTTTTGGCAACACTGTGTAAACTGCAGGTTGTTCATGTTAATAAATGGGATTATGTGCCTGGGAGAAGCAGGGTGAAGTTCTGGGACTGGAGAGGAATTAACTCTTTCACTGATAGATCTGCGTTCTCTCTGGGTTTATAACTGAGCGGGTGGGCTAAGTTTTCTCTGTTGGCACAAAAGAAAGTTGAAGGAGGAAGAGGAGTTTTAACTGGAGCTCAAGGTTCAGCCCAAGTATTAGCCTCGTGTTAGTATTAGCCTAGTGTTAGCATTAGCCTAGTGTTAGTATTAGCCTAGTGTTAGTATTAGCCTAGTGTTAGTATTAGCTTAGTGTTAGTATTAGCCCAGTGTTAGTATTAGCCTAGTGTTAGCATTAGCCTCGTGTTAGCATTAGCCTAGTGTTAGCATTAGCCTAGAGTTAGCATTAGCCTAGTGTTAGTATTAGCCTAGTGTTAGTATTAGCTTAGTGTTAGTATTAGCCTAGTGTTAGTATTAGCCTTGTGTTAGTATTAGCCTAGTGTTAGTATTAGCCTAGTGTTAGTATTAGCCTCGTGTTAGTATTATCCTCTTGTTAGTATTAGCCTAGTGTTAGTGTTAGCCTAGTGTTAGTATTAGCCTAGTGTTAGTATTAGCCTAGTGTTAGTATTAGCCTAGTGTTAGTGTTAGCCTAGTGTTAGTATTAGCCTAGTGTTAGTATTAGCCTAGAGTTAGTATTAGTCTAGTGTTAGTATTAGCCTAGTGTTACTATTAGCCTAGTGTTAGTGTTAGCCTAGTGTTAGTATTAGCCTAGTGTTAGTATTAGCCTAGTGTTAGTATTAGTCTAGTGTTAGTATTAGCCCCGTGTTAGTATTAGCCTAGTGTTAGTGTTAGCCTAGTGTTAGTATTAGTCTAGTGTTAGTATTAGCCTAGTGTTAGTATTAGTCTAGTGTTAGTATTAGCCTAGTGTTACTATTAGCCTAGTGTTAGTGTTAGCCTAGTGTTAGTATTAGCCTAGTGTTAGTATTAGCCTAGTGTTAGTATTAGCCTAGTGTTAGTATTAGTCTAGTGTTAGTATTAGCCTAGTGTTACTATTAGCCTAGTGTTAGTGTTAGCCTAGTGTTAGTATTAGCCTAGTGTTAGTATTAGCCTCGTGTTAGTATTAGCCTAGTGTTAGTGTTAGCCTAGTGTTAGTATTAGCCTAGTGTTAGTATTAGCCTAGTGTTAGTATTAGCCTAGTGTTAGTATTAGCCTAGTGTTAGTATTAGTCTAGTGTTACTATTAGCCTCGTGTTAGTGTTAGCCTAGTGTTAGTATTAGTCTAGTGTTAGTATTAGCCTAGTGTTACTATTAGCCTAGTGTTAGTGTTAGCCTAGTGTTAGTATTAGCCTAGTGTTAGTATTAGCCTGGTGTTAGTATTAGCCTCGTGTTAAGTATTAGTGTTGTTTGGTAACAATGTACTTGATCAGAAGTGTTAGTAAAAATAGGCCTTCCTTCTCAAGAGCTGTCAGAGAGCTGGAGACACACACACACACACACACACACACACACACACACACACACACACACACACACACACACACACACACACACACACACACACATACACACACACACACAGTCAGAAAGAGAGCTACAGACAGGAAGTGAGAGCATGATACAGGAAGTCTATGTTTTAACATTTGTCTGTGTAGACATCCATGTTTAATGATCTCCTGGTTGTTGATCTCCTGGTCGTTAATCTCCTGTTTGTTGATCTCCTGGTCGTTGATCTCCTGGTTGTTGATCTCCTGGTTGTTGATCTCCTGGTTGTTGATCTCCTGGTCGTTGATCTCCTGTTTGTTGATCTCCTGGTTGTTGATCTCCTGTTTGTTGATCTCCTGGTTGTTGATCTCCTGTTTGTTGATCTCCTGGTTGTTGATCTCCTGGTTGTTGATCTCCTGGTTGTTGATCTCCTGTTTGTTGATCTCCTGGTTGTTGATCTCCTGGTTGTTGATCTCCTGGTTGTTGATCTCCTGGTTGTTGATCTCCTGGTCGTTGATCTCCTGTTTGTTGATCTCCTGGTTGTTGATCTCCTGTTTGTTGATCTCCTGGTTGTTGATCTCCTGGTTGTTGATCTCCTGGTTGTTGATCTCCTGGTCGTTGATCTCCTGGTCGTTGATCTCCTGGTTGTTGATCTCCTGGTTGTTGATCTCCTGTTTGTTGATCTCCTGGTTGTTGATCTCCTGGTTGTTGATCTCCTGGTTGTTGATCTCCTGGTTGTTGATCTCCTGTTTGTTGATCTCCTGGTTGTTGATCTCCTGGTTGTTGATCTCCTGGTTGTTGATCTCCTGGTTGTTGATCTCCTGGTTGTTGATCTCCTGGTTGTTGATCTCCTGGTCGTTGATCTCCTGGTCGTTGATCTCCTGGTCGTTGATCTCCTGGTTGTTGATCTCCTGGTTGTTGATCTCCTGGTCGTTGATCTCCTGGTCGTTGATCTCCTGGTCGTTGATCTCCTGGTCGTTGATCTCCTGTTTGTTGATCTCCTGGTTGTTGATCTCC
The DNA here is from genome assembly GCF_016432855.1 of Salvelinus namaycush. Classification (NCBI taxonomy): domain Eukaryota; kingdom Metazoa; phylum Chordata; class Actinopteri; order Salmoniformes; family Salmonidae; genus Salvelinus; species Salvelinus namaycush. The sequence goes on from NC_052322.1 coordinate 49,251,441, forward strand.
TGTTTGTTGATCTCCTGGTTGTTGATCTCCTGTTTGTTGATCTCCTGGTCGTTGATCTCCTGGTTGTTGATCTCCTGTTTGTTGATCTCCTGGTTGTTGATCTCCTGTTTGTTGATCTCCTGTTTGTTGATCTCCTGGTTGTTGATCTCCTGGTTGTTGATCTCCTGGTTGTTGATCTCCTGGTTGTTGATCTCCTGGTTGTTGATCTCCTGGTTGTTGATCTCCTGTTTGTTGATCTCCTGGTTGTTGATCTCCTGGTTGTTGATCTCCTGTTTGTTGATCTCCTGGTTGTTGATCTCCTGGTTGTTGATCTCCTGGTTGTTGATCTCCTGTTTGTTGATCTCCTGGTTGTTGATCTCCTGGTCGTTGATCTCCTGGTTGTTGATCTCCTGTTTGTTGATCTCCTGGTCGTTGATCTCCTGGTTGTTGATCTCCTGTTTGTTGATCTGATAGATACTCATGTGTGTGTGTTCGTTCTCTCCCTCCCTCTCTGTAAAGGCTTCAGTGTGACTGCCAACACAACACTTGTGGAACGTCATGTGACCAGTGTTGCCCCGGATTCAACCAGATTCCATGGAAACCAGCGACCACTTACCAGGCTAACGAGTGTGAACGTGAGTTTCCCTCCCTCCCCCCACCACCCCTACCACCTCGTCCACATCCAACCCCCTCTGAAAAAGTTGGAAGCCTTTTCCAGAAGTCCTTCCCTGGTATTAACCAAGGAATGTAGTACCTGTTAGGTATTAGTTTATCACTGTCATTCTTACGGAAGCAGAACAGCCTCAGGGGTTGTTTTGTTGGTGTTTGGATACAGACACACACCTATCCTGTCCATCGTAAACATAATACCTCTGTCAGGGAATGACTAGAGGCAGAAAAACTCTTATACAACAGCCAATCGTATTGTTTCAATACACAGCTGATGAAAGCAGCATGTCCCACTAGATCTGAGTCCCACGAGATCTGAGTCCCACTAGATCTGAGTCCCACTAGATCTGAGTCCCACGAGATCTGAGTCCCACGAGATCTGAGTCCCACGAGATCTGAGTCCCACGAGATCTGAGTCCCACGAGATCTGAGTCCCACGAGATCTGAGTCCCACGAGATCTGAGTCCCACGAGATCTGAGTCCCACTAGATCTGAGTCCCACTAGATCTGAGTCCCACTAGATCTGAGTCCCACTAGATCTGAGTCCCACTAGATCTGAGTCCCACTAGATCTGAGTCCCACTAGATCTGAGTCCCACTAGATCTGAGCTCAGTCCCACTAGACTTGAGCTGAGCCCCACTAGATTAGATCTGAGTCCCACTAGATCTGATCTAAGTCTCATTAGATCTGAGCCGAGTCCCATTAGATCTGAGTCCCATTAGATATGAGCTGAGTCCCACTAGATCTGAGACGAGTCCCATTAGATCTGAGCTGAGTCCCACTAGATCTGAGCTGAGTCCTACTAGATTTGAGCTGAGTCCAACTGGATCTCAGTCCCATTAGATCTGAGCTGAGTCCAACTGGATCTCAGTCCCACTAGATCTGAGTTCCATTAGATTTGAGCTGAGTCCAACTAGATCTGAGTCCCACTAGATCTGAGCTGAGTCCAACTGGATCTCAGTCCCACTAGATCTGAGTTCCATTAGATCTGAGCTGAGTCCAACTAGATCTGAGTCCACTAGATCTGAGCCTAGTCCCACTTTATCTGAGTCCCACTAGATCTGAGCTGAGTCCCATTAGATCTGAGTCCCATTAGATATGAGCTGAGTCCCACTAGATCTGAGACGAGTCCCACTAGATCTGATCTGAGTCCCACTAGATCTGAGTCCCATTAGATCTGATCTGAGTCCCATTAGATCTGAGCTGAGTCCAACTAGATCTGAGTCCACTAGATCTGAGCCTAGTCCCACTTTATCTGAGTCCCACTAGATCTGAGCTGAGTCCCATTAGATCTGAGTCCCATTAGATCTGAGTCCCATTAGATATGAGCTGAGTCCCACTAGATCTGAGACGAGTCCCACTAGATCTGAGTCCCACTAGATCTGAGCTGAGTCCCACTAGATCTGAGTCCAATTAGATCTGAGCTGAGTCCCATTAGATCTGAGTCCCACTAGATCTGAGCTGAGTCCCACTTAATCTGATCTGAGTCCCACTTGATCTGACATCAGTGTGGATAAGTCTCTCTCTCTCTCTCTCTCTCTCTCTCTCTCTCTCTCTCTCTCTCTCTCTCTCTCTCTCTCTCTCTCTCTCTCTCTCTCTCTCTATCTCTCTCTCTGTGTGTTGTGGATAAAGGTGTATGACTAAAGCTATTGCCACCTCTCTGTCGCTGAAGGCTGATAAGAACTGACAGCCCTCACAACTTTTCTCAGACTCAGTAAAAATAGCTTTATCTAAGATCTGGATTGGGTCAAATGGAGCTGCCAAGACAAGCAGTGGTGTGTGTGTTTCTGTGTTTGGTTATTGGAAGGTTGGGATGTCTGATATCCGCCTCTCTCTCTTTCCCCTTAATCTAATCTCATCCTAATGGTTCCTGAAATAGTTTTTTCTTCTATTCTCTCTCCTCCGCAAAAAAAACAACAGTTTATATGGTCTGGTTTAGTTAAATCCAGTTTATATCGTCTGGTATAGTTCAATCCAGTTTATATGGTCTGGTTTAGTTCAATTCAGTTTATATGGTCTGGTTTAGTTCATTTCAGTTTATATGGTCTGGTTTAGTTCATTTCAGTTGATATGGTCTGGTTTAGTTCAAACCAGTTTATATGGTCTGGTTTAGTTCAAACCAGTTTATATGGTCTGGTATGGTTCAATCCAGTTTATATCGTCTGGTTTAGTTATTTTCAGTTGATATGGTCTGGTTTAGTTCAATCCAGTTGATATGGTCTGGTTTAGTTCAATCCAGTTAATATGGTCTGGTTTAGTTATTTTCAGTTGATATGGTCTGGTTTAGTTCAATCCAGTTGATATGGTCTAGTTTAGTTCAATCCAGTTTATATCGTCTGGTTTAGTTATTTTCAGTTGATATGGTCTGGTTTAGTTCAATCCAGTTGATATGGTCTGGTTTAGTTCATTCCAGTTGATATGGTCTGGTTTAGTTCATTCCAGCTTATATGGTCTGGTTTAGTTCAATCCAGTTTCTATGGTCTGGTATACTTCAATACAGGTTATATGGTCTGGTTTAGTTCAATCCAGTTTATATGGTCTGGTTTAGTTCAATCCAGTTGATATGGCCTGGTATGGTCCGCTATAGTTCATTCCAGTTGATATGGTCTGGTTTAGTTCAATCCAGTTTATATGGTCTGGTTTAGTTCAATCCAGTTTATATGGTCTGGTTTAGTTCAAGCCAGTTTATATGGTCTGGTTTAGTTCATTTCAGTTGATATGGTCTGGTTTAGTTCAATCTAGTTGATATGGTCTGGTTTAGTTCAATCCAGTTTATATGGTCTGGTTTAGTTCAATCCAGTTTATATGGTCTGGTTTAGTTCAATCCAGTTTATATGGTCTGGTTTAGTTCAAGCCAGTTTATATGGTCTGGTATGGTCTGGTTTAGTTCAATCCAGTTTATGTGGTCTGGTATAGTTCAATCCAGTTTATATGGTCTGGTATGGTCTGGTTTAGTTCAATCCAGTTTATATGGCCTGGTATACTTCAATACAGGTTATATGGTCTGGTTTAGTTCAATCCAGTTGATATGGTCTGGTTTAGTTCAATCTAGTTGATATGGTCTGGTTTAGTTCAATCCAGTTTATATGGTCTGGTTTAGTTCAATCCAGTTGATATGGCCTGGTTTAGTTCAATCCAGTTTATATGGTCTGGTTTAGTTCCATCCAGTTTATATGGTCTGGTTTAGTTCCATCCAGTTTATATGGTCTGGTTTAGTTCAATCCAGTTGATATGGTCTGGTTTAGTTCAATCTAGTTGATATGGTCTGGTTTAGTTCAATCCAGTTTATATGGTCTGGTTTAGTTCAATCCAGTTTATATGGTCTGGTTTAGTTCCATCCAGTTTATATGGTCCGCTATAGTTCATTCCAGTTTATATGGTCTGGTATGGTCTGGTTTATTTCCAGCTCTGACTATTAGCAGAACAGCAGTGAGGAAAGCCAGAAGGATGTAGATACTGAGTGTATCTGTATTTCTCCTTCATCTTAGTATTTGGGCCGTTCTACGTCAACCCTTCGGTCCACTAGGATAGAGGCAAGAACATCAAAAGGCCCTGAGAACCAGGGTTGAGGTCAATTCCATTTAAATTCAGTCCATTCAGGAAGTTAACTGATGGGATCAATTTAATTACTTCCTGGATTGATTGAAATGAAATGGAATTGACCCCAAACCCTGCTGAGAACATTAACATTTCTCTGTCTTGTTTCTCTGTGGAGGTACTGAGAAACTGTGGAGGTACTGAGAAACTGTGGAGGTACTGAGAAACTGTGGAGGTACTGAGAAACTGTGGAGATACTGAGAAACAGTGGAGGTACTGAGAAATTGTGGAGGTACTGAGAAACAGTGGAGGTACTGAGAAACAGTGGAGGTACTGAGAAACAGTGGAGGCACTGAGAAACTGTGGAGGTACTGAGAAACTGTGGAGGCACTGAGAAACAGTGGAGGCACTGAGAAACTGTGGAGGCACTGAGAAACTGTGGAGGCACTGAGAAACTGTGGAGATACTGAGAAACTGTGGAGGCACTGAGAAACAGTGGAGGTACTGAGAAACGGTGGAGGTATTGAGAAACAGTGGAGGCACTGAGAAACAGTGGAGGTACTGAGAAACAGTGGAGGTACTGAGAAACTGTGGCGGCACCGAGAAACAGTGGAGGTACTAAGAAACAGTGGAGGTACTGAGAAACTGTGGAGGCACTGAGAAACAGTGGAGATACTGAGAAACTGTGGAGGCACCGATAAACTGTGGAGGTACTGAGAAACTGTGGAGGTACTGAGAAACTGTGGAGGCACTGAGAAACAGTGGAGATACTGAGAAACTGTGGAGGCACCGATAAACTGTGGAGGTACTGAGAAACTGTGGAGGTACTGAGAAACAGTGGAGGTACTGAGAAACAGTGGAGGTACTGAGAAACTGTGGAGCTACTGAGAAACTGTGGAGGCACTGAGAAACAGTGGAGGTACTGAGAAACGGTGGAGGTATTGAGAAACAGTGGAGGCACTGAGAAACAGTGGAGGTACTGAGAAACTGTGGAGGCACTGAGAAACAGTGGAGGTACTGAGAAACAGTGGAGGTACTGAGAAACTGTGGCGGCACCGAGAAACAGTGGAGGTACTGAGAAACAGTGGAGGCACTGAGAAACTGTGGAGGTACTGAGAAACTGTGGAGGTACTGAGAAACAGTGGAGGCACTGAGAAACTGTGGAGGTACTGAGAAACTGTGGAGGCACTGAGAAACTGTGGATGCACTGAGAAACTGTGGAGGCACTGAGAAACTGTGGATGCACTGAGAAACTGTGGAGGTACTGAGAAACTTGAGCTGTAATTTTTTTTAAAGCCTTGTCCCTCCTCTTCTCCTTTGAAGAGTGTGTTGAAGAGAAAAGGCTTTGACAAGACATGTCATTAATTAGTTCTAGCTGCTGTGGAAATGATAGTTTTGGTTGGGATGAGACGAGACCTTCTTCTATATTATTTATTTGTTTATCACCATACGTTCTACTATGTCTCTCATCTTCTATAGTGTGGGCTAAACACCTGTCAGACCAGACGGCTACCTCAGGCTTTAAAACACATAACACGTCTATAGATATTTGAGAGATATCTCTTTAGGTCTAGGACAAAAGATGTCTGCCAGAGATATTTCTTTAGGTCTAGGACAAAGGATGTCTGCCAGAGATATTTCTTTAGGTCTAGGACAAAGGATGTCTGCCAGAGATATTTCTTTAGGTCTAGGACAAAGAATGTCTGACAGAGATATTTCTTTAGGTCTAGGACAAAAGATGTCTGCCAGAGATATCTCTTTAGGTCTAGGACAAAAGATGTCTGCCAGAGATATTTCAGAGATACAGTATGTCTATAGATCTTTCTTTTTTCTGTCTCTGTACATTCTGATCAGTTAGATATTGTTCTTCTCTTGCTCACTGTAGTGTTCTCTTTCTCTCTATTCTCTCTCTCCTCTCTCTCTCCCCTCTCTCTCTCTCTCTCTCTCTCTCCCTCTCTCTCTCCTCTTTCTCTCCTCTTTCTCTCTCTCTCTTTCTCTCTCTCCTCTCTCTTCTCTATCTGTGTCCTCTCTCCTCTTTCTCTCTCTCTCTCGCTCTTTCTCTCTCTCTCTTCTTTCTAACTCTCCTCTGTCTCTTCTCTGTCTCTATTTTCTCTCCTCTTTCTCTCTCTTTTCTTTCTTTGTTTGGCTTTTTTATTTTTTCTTCTCGCCTCCTTTCATCCCTCTCTCTGCTGAGCTCTGGCAGCCTGTGCTGGACTGTGGCAGCCTGTGCTGGGCTCTGGCAGTCTGTGCTGGGCTCTGGCAGTCTGTGCTGGGCTCTGGCAGCCTGTGCTGGGCTCTGGCAGTCTGTGCTGAGCTCTGGCAGTCTGTGCTGGGCTCTGGCAGTCTGTGCTGGGCTCTGGCAGCCTGTGCTGGGCTCTGGCAGTCTGTGCTGAGCTCTGGCAGCCTGTGCTGGACACTGGCAGCCTGTGCTGGGCTCTGGAAGTCTGTGCTGGGCTCTGGCAGCCTGTGCTGGGCTCTGGCAGTCTGTGCTGAGCTCTGGCAGTCTGTGCTGAGCTCTGGCAGTCTGTGCTGGGCTCTGGCAGTCTGTGCTGAGCTCTGGAAGTCTGTGCTGAGCTCTGGCAGTCTGTGCTGAGCTCTGGCAGTCTGTGCTGAGCTCTGGAAGTCTGTGCTGGGCTCTGGCAGCCTGTGCTGGGCTCTGGCAGTCTGTGCTGAGCTCTGGCAGCCTGTGCTGGACACTGGCAGCCTGTGCTGAGCTCTGCCAGAGCTGTGCCCCCCAGGTGGAGAATTGCTCTGTTATGTCAGCATGTTCTCTGCGTTTGTGTCGTCGTCTGTGACTTTATGTCTATATTGATACACAGGTCATTCTTACGGTGACCTGATCCTAGAGTAACCAAAACATTGATGTTTTCCTTGTAATGTGTGTCAGTGTTTCTTGCCTGTTTGTTTCACTGTAGTTTAGACATAGTTCTGATTTAGTAGTTCTGATAATTCTTCATTGATCTTGATCAATCTCTCATTTTATAAGTTAATTATTCATCTTGATCAATCTCTATTTTTTTAAGTTATTTATTGATCTTGATCAATCTCTTATTTTATAAGTTATTTATTGATCTTGATCAATCTCAATTTTTTTAAGTTTTGTATTGATCTTGATCAATCTCAATTTTTTAAAATCTTGATCAATCTCTAATTTTTTAAGTTAATTATTGATCTTGATCAATCTCAAATTGTAATAAATTATTGATTTATCTTGTAGGATTGTAGTGTACTAACAGATGTTTGAATCTTTTCTGTTCCTATTTCTTTCAGCGTGTAACTGTAACCGCCATTCGTTTGTCTGTTACTACGACCCCGAGGTCGACCAGAGGAGAGCTAGCGTCAACGTCCAGGGACAGTACAGAGGCGGTGGAGTCTGCATGGAGTGTCAGGTATTACCACTGGCCTTTATAAACACCCACTCCTTATAGTAGGAGATGATTACAGAAGCTAAAAGACATGGCGTATAAAAGTGAAATTACATTTGTTTAATCGATCGATATATTAATTCATTAATCAATCAACTTTTATTTTTTTATACCCTCCCTATTCCATTACACCAGTTTAATTTCACCTGCACTGTGTCCTACGTTGCCGTACTGAGTGTTGTCATGTGTTGTGTGTCATTGATTCATTGTATTCCTGTGTTGTGTGTCATTGATTCATTGTAATCCTGTGTTGTGTGTCATTGATTCATTGTAATCCTGTGTTGTGTGTCATTGATTCATTGTAATCCTGTGTTGTGTGTCATTGATTCATTGTAATCCTGTGTTGTGTGTCATTGATTCATTGTAATCCTGTGTTGTGTGTCATTGATTCATTGTAATCCTGTGTTGTATGTCATTGACTCATTGTAATCCTGTGTTGTATGTCATTGACTCATTGTAATCCTGTGTTGTATGTCATTGACTCATTGTAATCCTGTGTTGTATGTCATTGACTCATTGTAATCCTGTGTTGTATGTCATTGACTCATTGTAATCCTGTGTTGTATGTCATTGACTCATTGTAATCCTGTGTTGTGTGTCATTGATTCATTGTAATCCTGCGTTGTGTGTCACTGATTCATTGTAATCCTGTGTTGTGTGTCATTGACTCATTGTAATCCTGTGTTGGTGACTCATTCTTCCTTGTTTCCCTCTCCTAGCATCACACCGCTGGTGTCAACTGTGAGCGCTGTATCCTCACCTACTACAGATCACCTGACCATCCTCTGGACTCCCCATTGGCCTGCTCCCGTGAGTGACAGTTTATATTCAGACAAAAATACATATTGATTGGTCTATTTGAAAGATCATATTTTATTTTTCCCTTGTGGCATTGTAGCTGAATTGTTACATCTTCCTGATAGTTATATTTGTCACATGACAGCAGAATGATATAGGTCATTGTCTTCCTCATTCTCCTCCTCCTCCTCCTCCTCCTCCTCCTCCTCCTCCTCCACCTCCTCCTCCTTCTCCTCCTCCTCCTCCTTCTCCTCCTCCTCTTCCTCCTCCTCCTTCTCCTCCTTCCTTTTCCTCCTCCTCCTCCTCCTCTCCCTTCTCCTCTTCCTTCTCCTCCTCCTTCTCCTCCTTCTCCTCCTCTTCCTTCTCCTCCTTCTCCTCCTCCTCTTCCTCTTCCTTCTCCTTCTCCTCCTCCTTCTCCTTCTCCTCCTCCATCCTCCTCCTCCTCCTCTTACTTCTCCTCCTCCTCCTTCTCCTCCTCCTTCTCCTCCTCCTCTTACTTCTCCTCCTCCTTTTCCTTCTCCTTCTCCTCCTCCTCCTCTTCCTTCTCCTCTTCCTTCTCCTCCTCCTTCACCATCCTCCTTCTCCTCTTTCTCCTCCTCCTTCTCTTCCTCCTCCTCCTCCTCCTCTTCCTTCTCCTCCTTCTCCTTCTCCTCCTCCTTCTACTCCTCCTCCATCCTCCTCCTCCTCCTCCTCCTCCTCTTTGCAGCCTGTGTGTGCCAGTCAGAGTTCACCGATGGTACCTGTGAGGATCTGACGGGTCGTTGTTACTGTAAACCCAACTACACCGGAGAGAACTGTGACTCCTGTGCTGAGGGATACATTAACTTCCCAGACTGCTACCGTAAGTACTGTAGTTGAGAGCATCATTTTTTTTAAGCTCTCTGAAGTTACCGTAAGTATCTACAACAGGCATCGTTTTTATGGTCCTCATAAAATGGTCTTTAGGTACAGAGTTGTAGGGACATAAACTGGACCTAGCCACTAAGGACAGTTTTCCTGCACGGACACAGATTACACCTAGACTTGGAGTAGAAATCATCCACAATGAGATAATGTCTATTGAAATAGCTTTTCTAGTTCAGGACTAGGCTTAATCTATATCCGGGAAACAGATCCTACAACTTTCCAGTAGCCCAGGATCGATAAGAACTCTCTCTCTCTGCTATAACTTGTTTAATGTGTGTTTCTGTCAGCCGTAGCAACCTACCTCAACAACAACACCAACCGAGAGGTTAAACCTGCTATAACTTGTTTAATGTGTGTTTCTGTCAGCCGTAGCAACCTACCTCAACAACAACACCAACAGAGAGGTTAAACCTGCTATAACTTGTTTAATGTGTGTTTCTGTCAGCCGTAGCAACCTACCTCAACAACAACACCAACCGAGAGGTTAAACCTGCTATAACTTGTTTAATGTGTGTTTCTGTCAGCCGTAGCAACCTACCTCAACAACAACACCAACCGAGAGGTTAAACCTGCTATAACTTGTTTAATGTGTGTTTCTGTCAGCCGTAGCAACCTACCTCAACAACAACACCAACCGAGAGGTTAAACCTGCTATAACTTGTTTAATGTGTGTTTCTGTCAGCCGTAGCAACCTACCTCAACAACAACACCAACCGAGAGGTTAAACCTGCTATAACTTGTTTAATGTGTGTTTCTGTCAGCCGTAGCAACCTACCTCAACAACAACACCAACAGAGAGGTTAAACCTGCTATAACTTGTTTAATGTGTGTTTCTGTCAGCCGTAGCGACCTACCTCAACAACAACACCAACAGAGAGGTTAAACCTGCTATAACTTGTTTAATGTGTGTTTCTGTCAGCCGTAGCAACCTACCTCAACAACAACACCAACAGAGAGGTTAAACCTGCCGGAGAAATAATCAGTAAGGTCTTTTAAATATGTTTTATTTGTCATTTATTTGAAACAGTAATACATTCTGCAGACAGGCATGGATGTCATTATACCATTATTCTCTATTCTTACGATCTCCCAGCATTCTCTCCTTTAATGGAATGGGATTATTATCATTTATTTATTTTTATTTAACCTTTTATTTTAATTAAGCAAGTAAGTTGAGAACAAATTCTTATTTACAAATGACGGCCTAGGAACAGTGGGTTAACTGCCTTGTTCAGGGGCAGAACGACAGATTTTTACCTTGTCAGCTCCGGGGGATTCGATCTAGCAACCTTTCGGTTTCTAGTCCAATGCTCGAACCACTAGGCTACCTGCCCCCCCCTCTAACCACTAGGCTACCCTGCCCCCCCCCTCTAACCACTAGGCTACCCTGCCCCCCCCTCTAACCACTAGGCTACCCTGCCCCCCCCTCTAACCACTAGGCTACCCTGCCCCCCCCTCTAACCACTAGGCTACCCTGCCCCCCCCTCTAACCACTAGGCTACCCTGCCCCCCCCTCTAACCACTAGGCTACCCTGCCCCCCCCTCTAACCACTAGGCTACCCTGCCCCCCCCTCTAACCACTAGGCTACCCTGCCCCCCCCCTCTAACCACTAGGCTACCCTGCCCCCCCCTCGAACCACTAGGCTACCCTGCCCCCCCCTCGAACCACTAGGCTACCCTGCCCCCCCCTCTAACCACTAGGCTACCCTGCCCCCCCCTCGAACCACTAGGCTACCCTGCCCCCCCCCCTCTAACCACTAGGCTACCCTGCCCCCCCCCTCTAACCACTAGGCTACCCTGCCCCCCCCTCTAACCACTAGGCTACCCTGCCCCCCCCCTCTAACCACTAGGCTACCCTGCCCCCCCCTCGAACCACTAGGCTACCCTGCCCCCCCCCTCGAACCACTAGGCTACCCTGCCCCCCCTCTAACCACTAGGCTACCCTGCCCCCCCCCTCGAACCACTAGGCTACCCTGCCCCCCCTCTAACCACTAGGCTACCCTGCCCCCCCCCTCGAACCACTAGGCTACCCTGCCCCCCCTCTAACCACTAGGCTACCCTGCCCCCCCCCTCGAACCACTAGGCTACGTGTCGCAGAACAAAACAATGTCAAGTCTAACCTGGCTACAGTATGTGATATAAATTCTTGTCTCTTATCTCTGTATCTGTTGTGTGTGTATGTGTGTGTGTGTCTGTGCGCTCGCGCGCGTATCGACTGAGTTTAATGTTCAACGTCTAACCCTGACTATCTCTGTGTGTCTCTGTGTAGACTGTGAGTGCAGTGCTGCAGGTACGGAGGGAAACTCCTGCCGTACAGATCCGCGTACCCGTGCCTGTATCTGTAAACCCGGTTTCACTGGGGACCACTGTGACAGCTGTGCACCAGGGCACTACGGACTCAACTGCCAGAGTAAGTCAAGTCATATGTCTACTAGTCATACCAGACAGACAGCTTCACCGTCGAGAGCATCTTGACTGACTGCGTACGGTCCAGTACATCACCGGGGCCTAGCTTCCTGCCATCCACAACCTCTATACCAGGCGGTGACACCGTCGAGAGCATCTTGACTGACTGCGTACGGTCCAGTACATCACCGGGGCCTAGCTTCCTGCCATCCACAACCTCTATACCAGGCGGTGACACCGTCGAGAGCATCTTGACTGACTGCATACGGTCCAGTACATCACCGGGGCCTAGCTTCCTGCCATCCACGACCTCTATACCAGGTGGTGACACCGTCGAGAGCATCTTGACTGACTGCGTACGGTCCAGTACATCACCGGGGCCTAGCTTCCTGCCATCCACAACCTCTATACCAGGCGGTGACACCGTCGAGAGCATCTTGACTGACTGCATACGGTCCAGTACATCACCGGGGCCTAGCTTCCTGCCATCCACGACCTCTATACCAGGTGGTGACACCGTCGAGAGCATCTTGACTGACTGCGTACGGTCCAGTACATCACCGGGGCCTAGCTTCCTGCCATCCACGACCTCTATACCAGGCGGTGACACCGTCGAGAGCATCTTGACTGACTGCGTACGGTCCAGTACATCCCCGGGGCCTAGCTTCCTGCCATCCACGACCTCTATACCAGGCGGTGACACCGTCGAGAGCATCTTGACTGACTGCGTACGGTCCAGTACATCACCGGGGCCTAGCTTCCTGCCATCCACAACCTCTATACCAGGCGGTGACACCGTCGAGAGCATCTTGACTGACTGCGTACGGTCCAGTACATCACCGGGGCCTAGCTTCCTGCCATCCACGACCTCTATACCAGGCGGTGACACCGTCGAGAGCATCTTGACTGAGTTAGGCTTGTTTTACAGTTTTCTCTGGGTAGTTAGGGTTGATTTACAGTTGCACACACAACACCCACCTCACTCACTCACTCACTCACTCACTCACTCACTCACTCACTCACTCACTCACTCACTCACACACACCCACAACCCCCACCCCTCACACACACACACACACACACACACACACACACACACACACACACACACACACACACACACACACACACACACACACACACACACACACACACACACACAACCCCCACCCCACCCCTCACACACATACACAACCACTACCCCTCACACACACACAGATTACCCCCCACTCCCATATGCACTCACAAACACACACTTGTTCATTGTGTGTAATCCCTATGTTTGTGTAATCCCAGTGTGTGTGTGTGTGTGTGTCCTCTCCCAGCCTGTCAGTGCTCTGGTCCGGGATGCCAGGATGGTAGGTGTGACCTTCTGACGGGGCAGTGCCTGTGTCGCCAAGGCTTTCAGGGTTATTCATGTGACCAGTGTACCCCAGGCTACTTCAACTATCCCCTTTGCCAACGTGAGTATACACACACACACACACACACACACACACACACACACACACACACACACACACACACACACACACACACACACACACACACACACACACACACACACACACACACACACACACACACACACATCACTACCCCCTCTGCCAACGTGAGTCTCAGCCAACACATTGTGACCACTGTGCCAACGTCATTGTCTGTCTGCCAAAGACTGGCTACAAAAAACACTGTTTGAAGGCTGAGGACAGGACCACAGACGTTACAGATTCCATAATACTGTCTGTCTCTCTCCAGACAACTGACACAGGACCACAGACGTTACAGATTCCATAATACTGTCTGTCTCTCTCCAGACAACTGACACAGGACCACAGACGTTACAGATTCCATAATACTGTCTGTCTCTCTCCAGACAACTGACACAGGACCACAGACGTTACAGATTCCATAATACTGTCTGTCTCTCTCCAGACAACTGACACAGGACCACAGACGTTACAGATTCCATAAGACTGTCTGTCTCCCTCCAGACAACTGACACAGGGCCACAGACGTTACAGATTCCATAATACTGTCTGTCTCCCTCCAGACAACTGACACAGGGCCACAGACGTGACAGCTCCATAATACTGTCTGTCTCTCTCCAGACAACTGACACAGGACCACAGACGTTACAGATTCCATAATACTGTCTGTCTCTCTCCAGACAACTGACACAGGACCACAGACGTTACAGATTCCATAATACTGTCTGTCTCCCTCCAGACAACTGACACAGGGCCACAGACGTTACAGATTCCATAATACTGTCTGTCTCCCTCCAGACAACTGACACAGGGCCACAGACGTGACAGCTCCATAATACTGTCTGTCTCTCTCCAGACAACTGACACAGGACTACAGACGTTACAGATTCCATAATACTGTCTGTCTCCCTCCAGACAACTGACACAGGGCCACAGACGTTACAGATTCCATAATACTGTCTGTCTCCCTCCAGACAACTGACACAGGGCCACAGACGTGACAGCTCCATAATACTGTCTGTCTCTCTCCAGACAACTGACACAGGACTACAGACGTTACAGATTCCATAATACTGTCTGTCTCTCTCTCTCTCTCTCTCTCCCTCCCCCTCTCTCCCTCCCCCCCTCTCCCTCCCCCTCTCTCCCTCTCCCTGCCCCTCTCTTCCTCCATCAGTGTGTGGCTGTAGCAGCGTGGGAACTCTCCCAGAGGGCTGTGATGTGTCTGGACGGTGTGTGTGTCGTCCGGAGTTCCAGGGGCCGCGATGTGAGCAGTGTAGATCAGGCTTCCACTCCTACCCCAACTGCCAAGGTACTGACCGCTGACAGGACCACACACCACGCTCATTAACTACACACACCACAACTACACACACCACAACTACACACACCACAACTACACACACCACGCTCATTAACTACACACACCACAACTACACACACCCCAACTACACACACCACATCTACACACACCACAACTACACACACCACGCTCATTAACTACACACACCACAACTACACACACCACAACTACACACACCACAACTACACACACCACAACTACACACACCACGCTCATTAACTACACACACCACAACTACACACACCCCAACTACACACACCACATCTACACACACCACAACTACACACACCACAACTACACACACCACAACTACACACACCACGCTCATTAACTACACACACCACAACTACACACACCACAACTACACACACCACAACTACACACACCACAACTACACACACCACGCTCATTAACTACACACACCACAACTACACACACCACAACTACACACACCACAACTACACACACCACAACTACACACACCACAACTACACACACCACAACTACACACACCACGCTCATTAACTACACACACCACAACTACACACACCACAACTACACACACCACAACTACACACCACAACTACACACACCACAACTACACACACCACAACTATACACACCACAACTACACACACCACAACTACACACACCACAACTACACACACCACAACTACACACACCACAACTACACACACCACAACTACACACACCACAACTACACACACCACGCTCATTAACTACACACACCACAACTACACACACCACAACTACACACACCACATCTACACACACCACATCTACACACACCGCATCTACACACACCACAACTACACACACCACATCTACACACACCACAACTACACACACCACAACTACACACACCACATCTACACACACCACAACTACACACACCACATCTACACACCCCACGCTCATTAACTACACACACCACATCTACACACACCGCATCTACACACACCAC
This sequence comes from Salvelinus namaycush, assembly GCF_016432855.1. Taxonomy (NCBI): domain Eukaryota; kingdom Metazoa; phylum Chordata; class Actinopteri; order Salmoniformes; family Salmonidae; genus Salvelinus; species Salvelinus namaycush. The sequence goes on from NC_052322.1 coordinate 49,266,993, forward strand.
AACTACACACACCACAACTACACACACCACAACTATACACACCACGCTCATAAACTACACACCACAACTACACACACCAAAACTACACACACCAAAACTACACACACCACGTTCATAAACTACACACACCGCATCTACACACACCAAAACTACACACACCACGTTCATAAACTACACACACCGCATCTACACACACCAAAACTACACACACCGCATCTACACACACCTCAACTACACACACCATGCTCATAAACTACACACACCGCATCTACACACACCTCAACTACACACACCGCATCTACACACACCTCAACTACACACACCGCATCTACACACACCTCAACTACACACACCTCATCTACACACACCACATCTACACACACCACATCTACACACACCGCATCTACACACACCTCATCTACACACACCACATCTACACACACCACATCTACACACACCACATCTACACACACCGCATCTACACACACCACATCTACACACACCACAACTACACACACCACAACTACACACACCACGCTCATTAACTACACACACCACAACTACACACACCACAACTACACACACCACATCTACACACACCACATCTACACACACCACATCTACACACACCACATCTACACACACCACATCTACACACACCGCATCTACACACACCTCATCTACACACACCACATCTACACACACCACATCTACACACACCTCAACTACACACACCACGCTCATTAACTACACACACCACAACTACACACACCCCAACTACACACACCACATCTACACACACCACAACTACACACACCACAACTACACACACCACAACTACACACACCACGCTCACCAACTACACACACCGCATCTACACACACCACAACTACACACACCACAACTACACACACCACAACTACACACACCACGCTCACCAACTACACACACCACGCTCATAAACTACACACACCGCATCTACACACACCACAACTACACACACCACAACTACACACACCGACCATCACAACAAAACACACTACAACTACACACCAGACACTACAACTACACACCAGACACCACAACAAAACACACTACGACTACACACCAGACACTACAACTACACACCAGACACCACAACAAAACACACTACGACTACACACCAGACACTACAACTACACACCAGACACCACAACAAAACACACTACGACTACACACCAGACACTACAACTACACACCAGACAGCACAATAAAACACACTACAACTACACCAGACACTACAACTACACACCAGACACCACAACAAAACACACTACGACTACACACCAGACACTACAACTACACACCAGACAGCACAATAAAACACACCTCAACTACACACAGCACAACTACACACACCACAACTACACACACCAGACAGCACAATAAAACACACCTCAACTACACACACCACAACCACACACACCACAACTACACACACCAGACAGCAAAATAAAACACACCACAACTACACACACCAGACAGCACAATAAAACACACCTCAACTACACACACCAGGCACTACAACTACACACACCAGAAACTACAACTACACACACCAGACAGCAAAATAAAACACACCTCAACTACACACAACACAACTACACACACCACAACTACACACACCAGACAGCACAATAAAACACACCTCAACTACACACACCACAACTACACACACCAGACAGCACAATAAAACACACCACAACTACACACACCACAACTACACACACCACAACTACACACACCAGACAGCACAATAAAACACACTACAACCACACACACCACAACTACACACACCACAACTACACACACCACAACTACACACACCAGACAGCAAAATAAAACACACCACAACTACACACACCAGACAGCACAATAAAACCCACCTCAACTACACACACCAGACACTACAACTACACACACCAGAAACTACAACTACACACACCACAACTACACACACCACAACTACACACACCACAACTACACACACCAGACAGCACAATAAAACACACCTCAACTACACACAACACAACTACACACACCACAACTACACACACCAGACAGCACAATAAAACACACCACAACTACACACACCAGACACTACAACTACACACACCAGAAACTACAACTAAACACACCTCAACTACACACAACACAACTACACACACCAGACAGCACAATAAAACACACCACACATTAAACATTTTGTGGAGGTGCCGAACTCTCTACCCAAACCGTTTGGTGGTGATGTTTGAGACTACATTGTAGTCGGAGACAAATCACCCTGTAACTTAAATACTGTAACTTAATCCTAAATAACTCATATAATAACTAAATAACTTAATAACTTAATAACTAAATAACTAACTAATTATTTGTAGATTTGTTCAATTGATGCTTTCGTGATCTCATGATGTTGTAACTTCCTCTTTACCCAGTGTGCACCTGTGATCCTCGTACCTCCCTGGACTCTAGCTGCAGTGTGTCAGGCCACTGCCACTGCAGACCCAACTACAGCGGCGCCGCCTGTGACCAGTGTGCTCCCGGTTTCTACGGCTTCCCCAGCTGCACACGTACGTTGTCAGAGTTCAGACGACATCTCAAAGCCTGATTGGTTTGATTCAATATGTAAAACTCAGTCCACTTATTTCTAAATATGTTAATAAGGCTGTTTCTATCCAATAGATGAACTTTGATTCTTAGCCTCATGTGTTGTGCTATATTTACTATACCGTCTTATCCAAAGGACACACCTGTAGAGGAGATTGAGGCGGCAGGTAGCCTAGTGGTTAGAGCGTTGGACCAGTAACCAGCAGGTAGTCTAGTGGTTAGAGCGTTGGGCCAGTAACCGAAAGATTTCTAAATCAAATTCCCCCGGAACTGACAAGGTAAAAATCTGTCTTTCTGCCCCTAAACAAGGCAGTTCACACACTGTTCCCTGGTAGGCCGTCATTGTAAATAAGAATTTGTTCATAACTGACTTGCCTAGTTTAAATAAAGGTTAAATTTTAAAAAGTATTATAATAATATTCTGAATGTAGCTAAATGCTAGCTGGCTATCTCGGTCCACATCTACTATGCTAATGTGTTAATATCTCTCTCCTGTCTCCACATCTACTATGCTAATGTGTTAATATCTCTCTCCTGTCTCCACATCTACTATGCTAATGTGTTAATATCTCTCTCCTGTCTCCACATCTACTATGCTAATGTGTTAATATCTCTCTCCTGTCTCCACATCTACTATGCTAATGTGTTAATATCTCTCTCCTGTCTCCACATCTACTATGCTAATGTGTTAATATCTCTCTCCTGTCTCCACATCTACTATGCTAATGTGTTAATATCTCTCTCCTGTCTCCACATCTACTATGCTAATGTGTTAATATCTCTCTCCTGTCTCCACATCTACTATGCTAATGTGTTAATATCTCTCTCCTGTCTCCACATCTACTATGCTAATGTGTTAATATCTCTCTCCTGTCTCCACATCTACTATGCTAATGTGTTAATATCTCTCTCCTGTCTCCACATCTACTATGCTAATGTGTTCATATCTCTCTCCTGTCTCCACATCTACTATGCTAATGTATTCATATCTCTCTCCTCCCTCAGCTTGTCAGTGCTCAGCTGAGGGCTCCAGGTTCAGTAGCTGTGACCAGGTGAGTGGTCAGTGTACCTGTCTACCCAACGTCGTGGGACAGAGGTGCGACACCTGCAGCTCTGGAACCTATGGATTCCCCAGGTGTCAAGGTAAGACTTTAGAGTCCATCTCGATCTCAATCTTTCAAGTTGAATCTTTCATCTCGATCTCAAGTTCAAGTTTCAACTTTATTGTCCCAGAGAGAGATCACACGTAGAAGAGATAAAAACACAACCTATCCATCTATATGGTTTGATTGAATAAACAACACAATGTGTTACTTCCTCCCCTGAACAGCTGGCACATGCAACCCAGCCGGCTCGGTGCAGAACGAGGTCCTGCCAGCTGTCGTAAGTAGCTCACATCTACGGTTCGGGATCTAATAAAATATGTTTTTTAAGGAAATGTAACATGTATTCTGTACTATATTCATTGTTCAGCACATCTCTACACATCTTTTAACAGGGTTCCTGTGAGTGTCTTCCTTATGTGGAGGGTGTGGCTTGTGACAGGTGTAAACCTCTGTTCTGGAACCTGTCACCTGACACCGTCTACAGATGTTCCAGTAAGAGACATCTTTACACTTCCTGTTTTATCAAAAAGGAGACATCTTTACACTTCCTGTTTAATCAAAAAGGAGACATCTTTACACTTCCTGTTTTATCAAAAGGGAGACATCTTTACTCTTCCTGTTTTATCAAAAGGGAGACATCTTTACACTTCCTGTTTTATCAAAAGGGAGACATCTTTACACTTCCTGTTTTATCAAAAAGGAGACATCTTTACACTTCCTGTTTTATCAAAAGCGAGACATCTTTACACTTCCTGTTTCATCAAAAGGGAGACATCTTTACACTTCCTGTTTTATCAAAAAGGAGACATCTTTACACTTCCTGTTTTATCAAAAGGGAGACATCTTTACACTTCCTGTTTTATCAAAAGGGAGACATCTTTACACTTCCTGTTTTATCAAAAAGGAGACATCTTTACACTTCCTGTTTTATCAAAAAGGAGACATCTTTACACTTCCTGTTTTATCAAAAAGGAGACATCTTTACACTTCCTGTTTTATCAAAAGGAGGCATCTTTACACTTCCTGTTTTATCAAAAAGGAGACATCTTTACACTTCCTGTTTTATCAAAAGGAGACATCTTTACTCTTCCTGTTTTATCAAAAAGGAGACATCTTTACACTTCCTGTTTTATCAAAAAGGAGACATCTTTACACTTCCTGTTTTATCAAAAAGGAGACATCTTTACACTTCCTGTTTTATCAAAAAGGAGACATCTTTACACTTCCTGTTTTATCAAAAAGGAGACATCTTTACACTTCCTGTTTTATCAAAAAGGAGACATCTTTACACTTCCTGTTTTATCAAAAAGGAGACATCTTTACACTTCCTGTTTTATCAAAAAGGAGACATCTTTACACTTCCTGTTTTATCAAAAAGGAGACATCTTTACACTTCCTGTTTTATCAAAAAGGAGACATCTTTACACTTCCTGTTTTATCAAAAAGGAGACATCTTTACACTTCCTGTTTTATCAAAAAGGAGACATCTTTACACTTCCTGTTTTATCAAAAAGGAGACATCTTTACACTTCCTGTTTTATCAAAAGGAGGCATCTTTACACTTCCTGTTTTATCAAAAAGGAGGCATCTTTACACTTCCTGTTTTATCAAAAGGAGGCATCTTTACACTTCCTGTTTTATCAAAAAGGAGGCATCTTTACACTTCCTGTTTTATCAAAAGGAGGCATCTTTACACTTCCTGTTTTATCAAAAGGGAGACATCTTTATACTTCCTGTTTTATCAAAAAGGAGACATCTGTACTCTTCCTGTTTTATCAAAAGGGAGACATCTTTACACTTCCTGTTTTATCAAAAAGGAGACATCTGTACTCTTCCTGTTTTATCAAAAGGGAGACATCTTTACACTTCCTGTTTTATCAAAAGGGAGACATCTTTACTCTTCCTGTTTTATCAAAAAGGAGACATCTTTACACTTCCTGTTTTATCAAAAAGGAGACATCTTTACACTTCCTGTTTTATCAAAAAGGAGACATCTTTACACTTCCTGTTTTATCAACAGGAAACATATGTACACTTCCGGTTTTATCAAAAGGAGACATTGTGCTTGTTATTGTGAATCATTTATGTAATTAGACTTTGGGTTGACCTGTTTCAAATGTGAGAAATTCAGTTTGGGGAGCCTACTACTTCCTGTACTAGCCCTACAGTGAAATGAATGACAAAAAATGAATTGTATTTTCTGTGTGTTCCTCCCTCTCCCAGACTGTGAATGCAACGTTGAAGGCACTGTGGCCGGTGTGGCAGAGTGTGCTCAGGTGAAAATTTGTTTTTTTCTCTCTCAACGATTCAAATGTTTAGTTGACATAAAATATATCTAGTAATAGTGGCTAGCTACAGTAGAGTTCGCTCAAAGACTGGAGTGGACATACAGTTAATTTAGACCACTACTTGTTTCAATTCAACGGTCATTTAAAAGTTGTTTTTCTGGCTCCTGCAGAATAACGGCCAATGTCACTGTAAACCCAACGTGTGCAGTGGCACCTGCTCTGTGTGTAAAGACGGATACTTCAACCTGCAGAGTGGCAGCTTCTTCGGCTGTCAAGGTAACCCTTCGACTACTGTCCCACCAACTGAATGTTGCTCTGTCCAGAGGACCCCTGAAGAACCCCATCTTGTACAATCTACCAGTAGGCCTATGGTCTCATGAGTCTTCTCAAGTACCCCCAGTGGATATGTAACGGATGTGAAATGGCTAGCTAGTTAGCGGGTACGCGCTAATAGCATTTCAATCGGTTACGTCACTTGCTCTGAGACCTGAAGTAGGGTTTCCCCTTGCTCTGCAAGGGCCGCGGCTTTTGTGGAGCGATGGGTAACGATGCTTCGTGGGTGTCAGTTGTTGATGTGTGCAGAGGGTCCCTGGTTCGCGCCCGAGGTCGGGGCGAGGGGACGGTTTAAAGTTATACTGTTACATTGGTGCCGTGACCCGGATCACTGGTTGCTGCGGAAAAGGAGGAGGTTGAAAGGGGGGGTGA